>NW_019168519.1:252997-288339 GCF_000001635.26 Mus musculus | reverse complement strand
AAAAGGAACGAATGGTTAGGCCCCTTAGTCGAAGACTCAGTTCCCATTGAGCCAGTGTGGATTCATGTCCGGGCGCGTCCTGCTCACATCCTACTTCCATTGTCTACTAGTCCTCACATACCAGGTCACTATTGCAGTTTATTATCACAATTGCTCTGTATGTAAGCTGAGCAGGCATGGTGATTCCACCAGAGTACTTTTTCCTGAAGATGTTTTCTATCCTAGTGGTTTGTTATTATCCAGATGAATTGCAGAAGCCCTTTCCTAATCGTGAATAATGAGTTGAATTTTTGGATGGGGATGCATGAATCTAGAGCTTGGCAAGATAACCATTTGACAATGTTACCTGCCAATCCAAGAGCATGGGAGATCTTTCCATCTCGAGACTTCCTTAATTCTTTCTTTTTCTCAGAGACTATGGAAGTTTTATCATACAACTTTCACTTCCTTATTAGAGTCCCCCAAGATATTGTTATATTATTGATGTGACCGTATTGAGAAGTGTTGTTTCCCTAATTCTTTCAAGCCGGTGATGTCTGTGTAGAGAATAGCCATTGACTTGGTTTGAGTTAATTTTTATAACCAGCTACTTCACCGAAGCTGTTAATCAATTTATGAGTTCTCTGGTGGAATGTTAAGGGTCACTTATATAACTATCATATCATCGCAAAAAGTGATATTTTACTCATCTGTTTCCGAATTTGATCCCCTTGAATTCCCTTTTGATTGTCCGAATTTGCCTTGGCTAGGACTTACAAGACTATGTAATAGGTAGGAAGAAAGTGGGCCAGCCTGTCTAGTCCCCCTTGATTTAGCTGGCATTGCTTCCCAGCTTCTCACCATTCACTTTGACGTTGGCTACTGGTTTGCTGTAGATTGCTTTTATCACGTTTAGGTATGAGCCTTGAATTCCTGATCTTTCCAAGACTTTTATCCATATGGGTGTTGGGATCCTAGTCGAATGTTTTATCCGCATCTAACGAATACAAGGTTTTTTTTGTTCTGAGTTTGTGTTTATAAATGGGAGTACGATGAAGTATTTTATATACGTAAACCCATCCCTGCATCCTGGAATAAAACCTACTGAGTCAGGATGGATATGCCTTATGGTTCTTGATTCGTTGGAATCTCCCTATTTGCCATTCATATTCAAAGGGAAATTTGTTCCTGACAGTTCTCTATCTTTTGTTGATCTTCTGTGTTTAGGGATCAATAAATTGTGCTTCATAGAACGAAGGTTGTAGGAGTTCCCTCCTACTTCTATTTTTTGGAATAGTTTGTGCAGAATGGAATCTAGATCTTCTCTTGAAGGCTGGTAGCAACTCTGCAACTAAACTGCACGTCGGCTCCCTGAGGCTTTTCCAATTGGCAGGGAGACTATCATGAGCTCTATTTCTTAGAGATAATGACTGTTTGGATCGTAATTTGTACCTGATTTAACTTTCGTACCTGATATCGATCTAAGAAATTGTGCCATGTTCGTCCAGGTTTTCCATTTTGTTGAGTTGTGCCGTTATGTAGAAGGATCTGATTGTGTTTTTTGATTCTTCAGATCTGCTTTCATGTCCTCCCTTTCATTTCTGATTATGTTAATTAGGATGTTGTCCCTGGCCCTTCTAGGATAGCAAGGTTATCATCTGTTGATTTCTAAAATAACCAACTCCTCTCCGTTGTAATTCTTGAATAAGTTTTCTCTGCTTCCACTTGTTGATTCACTCCTGAGTGATAATTTCTGCCTTCCTACTCCTCTTGGTGACTTTTCTTCCTTTTTTCTAGAGCTTTTTAGAATGTGTGTCAAGCGCTAGTGTATGCTCTCTCCGAGTTTCTTCTTGGAGGCACTCAGACTATTAGTTTTCCATCTTAGAAATGTTTCATCGTCCCCATAAGGTTGTCGTATGTTGTGGCTTCATTTCATTAAACCTCAAAAAGCTTGTAATTCTTCTTTATTCCTTCATTGAAACCAAGATCATTGAGAAGTGTAATGAATTTCAGTTTCCATGTGAATGTTGCCTTCCCTTTATTTATGTTTATTGAAGAAGATCAAGCCTTATCCATGTGTCTGAATAGGATCATGGGACAATTCAATATTTTTGATCTGTTGAGGCCTGTATTTGTGACCAATTAAGGTCAATTGGAAGACGTCAGGTAGGTGCTTAGAAAAGTTAATTCCTTTTGTTAAGGCAAAAGTTCTGTAGAACTGTTTAAAGATCCATTTGGTTTCATAACTTACTGTTAAGTTCACTGTGTCCCTGTTTAGTTTCTGTTTCCATGATGTCCATTGATGAAATGGTGTGAATCTCCCACATTATGTGTGAGGTGCAATGTGTGCTTTCAGCTTACTAATGTCTTAATGAAGTGGGCTGCCTTGCGCACTTGGAGCATAAAATTTCAAATGAGAGTCTCTTAGAAGATTTTCCCTTTAAGTATGAAGTGTCCCCCTTGTCTTATTGATAACGTTCGGTTGGAAGTCAATTTTATCGATAAGAATGCACTCCAAGCTTGTTTCTTCAGGCCATTTGCTTGAAAATGTTTTCCAGCCCTTCAACCTGAAGGTATGCCTTCCTTTTCCCTGAGGAGGGTTCCGTAAAGGCAGCAAATGTTGGGTCCCTGTCGGTACCAGTCTGTTAGTCTATGTCTTTATGGGAAATGAGTCCATTGATATTAAGAATACTTAAGGAAAAATGTTGCTTCTTTTATTTGTGGTTGAGTTGGCTTCTTTTCTTGGGCAGTCTCTTTTGGTTTTTAGGATTAGCTTCTTGCTTTTTCAGGCGGATATCTGTCATTGTATTGGTTTATCTGGAATTATCCTTGAAGGCTGGATTCATGGAGAAGATAATGTGTGAATTTGGTTTTGCCATGGAATAACTTTGGTTCCTCCCATCTACTGGTAATTGAGATTTGGCCGGGATAGGTAGCCTGGGCTGCATTTGTATTCTCTTAGTGCTGTATAACATCGTCCAGCTCTTCTGCTTTCATGTCCTGCTGGAAAGTCTGGTTAATCTGAATAGGCCTGCCTTTATATGTTACTTGACCTTTCTCCCTATCTCCTTTAATATTCTATCTTTATTAGTGCATTTGTTGTTCTGATGTATTATTGTGAGAATTCATTTTCTGTCCAGTCCTATTGATTTCTGTAGCCTTCTTGTATTCAATCGGGCCATGTCATTATAGGTTGGGAAGATTCTTCATAATTTGGTTGAAGATCAGAATTACAGGCCTTTAATTTTGAAAATCTTCATTCCTCATTAACCCATATCATCTAGGTTGGCTTCCATTTGTCTGGTTTCCTGGATGTTGAGTTAGATCTTTTTGTGTTTGTATTTCGTTGATGTTTGTGCCAATGTCTCCTATGGAACTATCCGCACCTAGATTCTCTCCTTCATTTTTCTTGTATTCTTGCTGAATGCGTGCGCTATGTTCCAGATACTTTCCTAGGGTTTTCAACTCCAGCATTGCCTCACTCTTGGGTTTCTTTATGTGTCTACTTCCCTTTTTAGGTCTAGGAATGTTTGTTCAATTCCATCACCTGTTTAGTTGTTTCCTGGTGTTTCTTTAAGACTGTAACTCGTTAGCATGTCCCTGGTATTTTTCTTTAAGTTGAGTTATTAAATTCCTTCTTGATGTCCCTCTAACAATTCATCCATGAGAATAGCTTAAATCTGGGTCTAGCCTTTTCAGTTGGTTGGGCCGTGCCACAGGACTAGGTGGTGGGGGTGCTGCATTCTGATGATGGTGATGGTTCCTTGATTCTGTGTAGGAATCTTACATTGCCTTTTTGCCATCTGGTTATCTCTGGAAGCTAGGTTGTTATAGTTGTCCTGTTAGAGCTTGTTCCTCAGTTATATGTTAAGCCTCGATCAGCATAGCCTGGAGACACCTATCCTTATCAGTGTCAGAGTACTCCTCAGGCAAGCTCTCACTCGTTGCAGAAGTGCTCAATATCTGGTTTTGAACCTGCCTCCTGGCAGAATTGTTGTCCACTCGACCAAGACTTAGGATCCTGTGGTGGATCCTGTGTGGGTCCTAGCCGGTGTCCAGAGACTCCCCGGGCCAGGGACTCTGGTGCTGCAGTGGGCCGAAAGGGACTTGAGCCCCAGATCAGGCCCGGTTACCTGCTTCCTTAATTAATGCAGTCTCAGGTCCCGTGCGACTTGATTGGAGCAGGCACTGTGTTCCACTCACCAGAAGTCTTAGGATCCCATGGCGGATCCTGTGTGGATCCTTGCGGGTGTCCAGAGACTCCCCGGGCCAAGGACCCCAGTGCTGCAGTGGGCCGGAAGGGACTTGAGCCATGTCTCTCTTTTCATTTCTGATTTTCTTAATTAGGATTCTGTCCCTGTGCCCTCTAGTGAGTCTGGCTAGTTGTATCTACTTGATTTTCACAGAAACCTAGCCTGGTTGTTGATTCTTTGAATATTATTTTTTGTTTCACTTCATTTGACAGACCTGAGTTTGATTATTTTCTGCTGTCAAATCCTCTTGGGTGAATTTGCTTCCTTTTGTTATAGAGCTTTTAGGTGTGATGTCAAGTTGCTAGTGTATGCTCTCTGTAGTTTCTTTTTGGAGGCACTCAGAGCTATGAGTTTTCCTCTTAGGACTGCTTTCATTGTGTCCCATAAGTTTGGGTATGCTGTAGCTTCATTTTTATTAAACTCTATAAAGTCTTTAATTTCTTTATTTCTTCCTTGACAAAGGTATCATTGAGTTCAGCTTCCACGTGAATGTTGGCTTTCTATTTTTTATGTTATTATTGAAGATCACGTGAATGTTGGCTTTCTATTTTTTATGTTATTATTGAAGATCAGCCTTAGGCCGTGGTGATCTGATAGGATGTATGGCACAATTTTAATATTTTTGTATCCGTTGAGGCCTGTTTTGTTACCAATCATATGGTCAATTTTGGAGAAGGTATCCTGAGGTGCTGAGAAGAATGTGTAACACTTTTCTTTTAGATAAACTGTTCTGTAGATATGTTAAATCCATTTTTTCAAACTTATGTATCACTGTTCTCTGTCTGCCATATGTTTCCAGACTGTCCATTTGAGAAGTGGGGTTTTAAAGGCTCCCACTATTATTGTGTTAGTGCAAGGAGCTTTGAGCTTTACTAAAATTTAATGAATGTGGATGCCTTTGCATTTGGAGCATAGATATTCAGAACTGAGAGTTCCTCTTAGAAGATTTTGCTTTTGATGTGTATGAAGTGCCCCTCCTTGTCTTTTTTGATAACTTTGGGTTGAAAGTCGATTACCATCGATATTAGAATGGATACCCAGCTGTTTCTTCCAGACCATTTGCTGAAAATTGTTTCCCAGCCTTATCACTCGAAGGTGTGTCTTCTCTTCCCTGAAAATGGGTTTCTGTAAGCCAGCAAATGTTGGGTCCTGTTGTATAAGCCATCTGTTAGTCTATTCTTTATGGGAGTTGAGTCCCAATTGATATTAAGAGATAGTTAAGAAAAGTAATGTTGCTTCCTTTTATTTTTGTGTTCTAGTGCATGTCTGTTATTTGGCTATCTCTTTTGGTTTTTGAGGGGAATTTACTTTCTTGCTTTCTAGGGCATGATTTCTGTCTTGTATTGGGTTTTTTTCGTATACCTTGAGGCGGATTCGTGAAAGATAATGAGTAATTTGTTTTGTCTGGAAAATTGGTTCTCCATCTATGGTAATTGAGAGTTTGCCGGTATAGTAGCCTGGGCGGCATTTGTCTCTTAGTGTCTGTATAACTCTGTCCAGGCCTTCTGGCTTTCATATCCTGTGAAAGCTGGTGTAACTGATAGGCCTGCCTTTAAATAAATGTTACTTGACCTTTCCCCTACTCCTTTTATATTCTATCTTATTTAGTCAATTTTGTGCTTCTGAATTATTTATGTTCTGGAGGAAATTGTCTTTCTGCCAGTCATTTGGAGTCTGACGGCGTTCTTGTAATGATCATGGGCATCTCTTTCTTTATGTTTGGGAAGTTTTCTTCTATTACTTTGTTGAAGATATTTGCTGGCCCTTTAAGTTGAAAATCTTCATCCTCATCTACACCTATTATCCTTAGGTTTGGTCTTCTTATTGTGTCCTGGATTTCCTGGATGTTTTAGGTTAAGATCTTTTTGCATTTTGCATTTTCTTTGATTGTTATGCCCATGTTTTCTATGGAATCATCTGCACCTGAGATTCTCTCTTCCATCCCTTATATTCTGTTGTTGATGCTCATATCTATGGTTCCTGATTTCTTTCTTAGGATTTCTATCTTCAAAGTTGTCTCCCTTTAGGTTTTCTTCATTGTTTCTCCTTACATTTTTAGATCTTGGATGGGTTTGTTCAATTCCATCACTTGTTTGGTTGTGTTTTCCTGTAATTCTTTCAGGGATATTTTTGTTTCCTCTTTAAGGACTTCTACCTATTTAGCAGTGTTTTCCTGTACTTCTTTAGGGAATTCTACCTGTTTAGCAGTGTTCTCCTGTATTTCTTTAAGTGAGTTATTAATGCCCTTCTTAAAATCCTCTACCAGCATCATGAGATATGATTTTAAATATGAATCTTGCCTTTCCGATGTTTTGGGGAATCCAGGACTGGCTGTGGTTGGCATACTGGGTTCTGATGATGCCCTGTGGTCTTGATTTCTGTTAGTAAGATTCTTTCATTTCCTTTCACCATCTGGTAATCTCTGGTGTTAGATGATCTAGCTATCTCTGGCTGGAGCTTTTTTCTCCTGTGATTCTTTAGCCTCTGTCAGCACTCCTTGGAGTCCAGCTTCCCAGTGGTCAGAGTACTCTCTGCAGGCAAGCTCTTCTCTTGCAGGGAAGGTACACAGAAGACTGGAGCTCAGATCCACCTCCTGAGTCCTGGGGTCAGAGCCCTCCCTGAAGGCCGACTCTCCTCTGGTGGAGAAGGTGCCCAGGGGTCTGGGTCTCAGTTCTGCCTCCTGTCTGAGGATGAAGACCCGAAGGGACCCTATCCAAGAAGCTCTGTTGCTTCTGCTGCCCATGTGCTCTCCTGTGTAGACTGGTCTCAGTCATCCCAAGATCCTGGGTGTGCTAGAGCCGGCTGAGTTCATGTCCAAGATGGCTAGGGGGTGGCCGGGTTCATTTTTCAATCTCCTACATAAAGGAGATTAAATGGAAACTATCTGCTTACATGGCAGTCTGCTGGTGAAAAGGTTTCTGTGTTTATATGTTTACTTTTTTGTGTTTGTTGTTTTGTTTTTTAACTGTAAATACCCATTGATAAAGACTATTTTATGTCAAGTTAACAGGTGTGGCTTAGCTGTCCATATAATGTGTTTATCTGTGTGATCTGATACCAATAGTCACAACAGAAAGCAGAATGTTCCTGCTTCTTTGCTGGAGTGTGATGGAGTAGTTTAAGGTATACATAGCTATGTTTTCTAGCTTAGTACTTCCTTACAATCCTAGAATGTTTAAACAGTTGGTGTCTTCCAGGAAACACACTACAAAATTAAAAACCATACCCTTTGGCTCTTGACACCTCCAGTGTTTTGCTTTTTTAAAAAACAAAAACATCCTTATTTCTTAGTCTATGTCTATTTATTTTTAATTGAGGGATAAACATGGAGCAGAGATTGAAGGAACGTCCAGTGCTGGTCCAACATGAGACACACACCATGGAAGAAATCCAGTCTCTGACCCTACTAATGATACTTTGCTATACTTGCAGATAGGAGCCTAACATCACTTTTCCTGAGAGGCTTCATCCAGCGCTGGATGGAAACAGATACAGAGACCCAGAGACAACCTCATGTTGTGCTTGAGAGGCTTGCAGAAAAGTGAGGGATAGAACTAAGCAAACCGGAGTGGTAAAGGACACCACAATAAGACCTACAGAGTCAACTAACCTTGGACCATGGGGACTTACAGAGATGAAACTACCAACCAAAGACCATGCGGTGGCTGGACCTAGGTCCCTTATATGTTAGTAGAAGATGTGCACCTTGGTCTTCATGTGGGTCCACTAATAATTGGAGAGTAGTCTGTCTCTGACTCTGTTGACCACCTTTGAATCCCTTTCCCCTAACTAGACTGCATGGTTGGGCCTCAGTGAAAAGGATGGGCTTGGGCCTATTGCAAGTGGTTATCCCAGTGTTGGATGGTATTCAAGGGGAACTTCCTCTTCAGTGAGGATAACTGGAGAGGATTGGGGCAGGATTTGTAAGGGTGGGACTGGGAGGAAAGGAGGGAGGGGAAATGCAATCAAGATATAAAGTGAATAAATAAATACTTTTTAAATTTAAAAATAAAAATTTAAACCTCTTCTTATTCTAAAATAATAATGATGGGCATTAAAATTGGTGCATTTTTCAAAGTATTTCACTTTAATGGAAACTTGGTTTTATATAATCTAAACATTAAACACATGATAAAAGCCAGAATCTAGTGAATGTCATGGACATCCAGTCATACTTTCTGCTCTTCTCCTTGATGGACAAGTATAATCTGATCTAAATTTGTATCTTTACTCTGTTGTAATTTCTGGGTAAAAACTCTGATTTCTTCTAAAACCACACTGACAACAAATAATCCTAGGAAACTGCCATCAATTATTTTTTCTTTTTCTTTTCCCAGCCTTTTAGAGACAAGATTTTATTGTGTAGTCCAGGCTGTCGTAGGACTCACTCTGTACACTAGGCTAGCCTTAAACTCAAAGAGATCCACTTGCCTCTACTTCCTGAGTGCTGGGATTAAAGACATGCCAACACCATCTGGCACAAGGTCTTTATCGCTCTTCATCATTGTGTCAATTCTCATTCCTATACACTTGTCCATGGGGTCTAGTGGTAAGAGATGCAAAGGTTCCTGGTGGCGTTGGCCGACATGGTCACACCAGACGTCTGGCTTACTTTAACCAGTGAGCCGTGCTTCCTTCAAGGTGTGACCCTCATGATTGTTTTGGACAATGAATAAACTGGTGAAAGACACCAGACTTCTGAATCCTCCTCACCTCCCTCTTGCAGCCGGCACTCAGTTGTGTTGGGTTCCAGGCTGCATCTAAATAAGCTAATCTTCTCAAGATGGGCAGTGCCCAAACCAGCAGAACCCGGGATTTAGGACAAAGACACACTGTACATAAAACCATTAACTAGCAGAGTGAGCCTGGAGTCACTTCTGCTGACTTTACACTAGGTGGCGCTATGAACAGAGGTTTGCATCAGTTCTGGGACACACAGAGCCAAAGGATGAAGTTTGGTGAGAATAGGTGGGGCCTGTTCAAGAAAGGAGTTCCTGCAAATATCTGTGGTCTTCAATTGTTCCATGAGTAATCGCTAATAAATTCATTTCTATTCTTTAAGACAAGTTCAATGAGTCGTTCTTTGTGCTGTGGAAAGGTCAGAAGTTAGGGGCAGATGCTAATTTTATATCTCCCCATCAAAGTCACACAATCATTGATCAACAAATATTTGAGCACTTGCAAATGACACTCCACACAGATACAAACTAAATATACAAATGTATATTATCAAGTGTTACTTAAAACATACAATCAGATTATTTAAACTCAAGTTATTTAATTTTACTTATTGTTTCTACTTTGGTCTCAACTCTAAACAGTCCAAGAGAAGTTACAAATGATTCTATAAAGTACATGGAGCCTGTGTGTGATGTTCAAACTTATGGAACCAAACCTCAAAACAGACTAAGACTATAAATCAAACCATGATGTTTTTTGATAAATTGATCACCTTTTCTTGGCAGTGATTTTATCCTATAATAACACTATTTAAATTATTTCAGTGTTTCTTGAATAACTATCAAATATAGCTAGCTTAAAACATTCTACTGAATAAAAATGTTTTGGGTGAAAAGATTTTGGATGATAAAATAAAGGGTTCCTTCTGAAGTAAAATGACAAGCAGTAAGCACTCATTGGCCAGAAAAGAATTCAATCTCCAAGATTCCTTCAAGGTGTGACCCTCATGATTGTTTTGGACAATGTTACCACATGGTGCTGAACTAACCAGACATGAGGAAGACTGACCTCTCACCTTACAGAGCACTTAGCTCCGAATGCACCAAAGACATTACCACAGACCTGAACCTGAAACTGCCTGAGGGAAGGTGGGGAACACTTCATGGAGCAGCACAGGGAGGCCTTTCTGAAGAGGACCGAGTCATCAGGGAAATGAGGTAACAGACAAATAGGACTATATGAAATTAAAGGCTGTAATTTGGGGCTCATTGTTCAAGTCTATGACCATCATGGCTAGGAGCATGGCAGCAGACAAAGCTTGCCCCCAATGATGCACACCTCCAACAAGGAGACTGCTCCTATTCCTTTCTAAACAGTTGCACCAACTAGGGACAAACATTCAATGTACAAGCTTATGGAGGCCATTCTTACTCAAACCACCACAGTGTCTCAGAACAGCCAGGTGGCTATTCATAATAGAATAAATAAATAAATGCTGCCAAGTGTATATAGGGAAAGATAATTTTTTCATTACTTTTTTCTAGGAGTTGTGTTGGTCTGAAAGATTAAAATATATTGCATAAGAAAATATTGATAAAGTAAAATAAAGAATAGAAAAAAACAAAAGAACAAACCTCTCAAGTCTCTTACAAGATGGGTCAGCTAGTCGCTCATTGGTGTATAGCAATTTTGTCTGAGATGAAATATTCAACTTGGAAGGAAACTTGTTTCAACATGGGATATATCTTCATTAACTTCCTGTTGCTGAGATGAACACCAGGACTGCACACAGGCTGCTTGGGAAGGAACACATTCACTTTAGTGTACAACTTACTATTTTTCCTGAGGGGACAGGGCAGGAACCGAGGGCCACACACTGCAGCAGAGGCCATGGAGCAGTGCTTCTCACTGGCTTTCTCTCCAGGGCTTGCTCAGCCTGCTTTCTTATATGACCCAGGAGCACCTGCTCAGGAATGGCACCACCCACACTGGGCATTGCCTTTCTGTATCAAACATGTTGTCCCAGGAAAAGATTAACATGATACCTGCCCCTAGAGGTGTTGTAAGTATGGCTGCTGTGTCATGTGTGCATCAGTAGGTGGCAGAGAGGAGAGAGCCTATGTTCAGGCTCAGTGTTCTGGCCTATGGACTTCTCTGAATGATTAGTGGCCTGACACAATCAGAACAAAGCAAGCCCAAGGCATCCAACAGACCTGTGTACTCACAGAGGGGAAGCTGGCCCAGGTGGGCAGCTAGCCCAGGCAGGTGCAAGAGTGAGACCAAGACAGCCACCAAGGGCCTGGACATGGAGCTAGCCTGAAATGGACACCAGGCTGCACTATGCAGGTGAGCCATGGTAGCAGACCATGCCTGAGAGGATCCCTGTCCAGAGCCTTAAAGCATGGGCATCACACTCCTGAGACCACCCAGAGACCACACCAGATGCTCAAATCTCTCATGCCACTAAGAGGTGCAAGTAAGTAGTGGAGAAATGGAAGAGAAAGAAAAGTAGAAAGGTGTGGGTACAACGAGGAAAGGAAGACTGAGGATAGTGAGGAACAGCTCAATGTGAGTAGCCAGTGATGCCACCTGCGACCATGGTGGGGTCCTGGCCTATGTTGCTTCTGAGGCCACATCTGGATCCATGGTCCTTCAGCAGCAGGGATGAATTTCCATCAAAGGCCAGGCAGAAATCCCTGGTCTGGGCTGCTGTCCAGGGGCATATTAATTTCTGAGGGCTGTGAAGAACTGGCCCCACCCTTCTCCTGGGCATTGTGGGAGAACAGGCCCCAGGGGCCATTTCAGCCCAGAGAGCTGAATCTACCCCTAGCAAGCTGGAGTACTCAGGAGAGTATAGAAAAGTTGGCCCTGCCACTGTCTCCCCTGGGGTGGCATGGATGAGGGAGAGACACTCCCCTCCCCTGTCCAACTATTCCTTCACCTCCTGAAGCAGGCAGCAAACCAGGCCCTGTGTTCATGGGAGCTGGAGAGATGGCCCTGCTCCAGCACTTGAGAAAAGGGCCAGCACCTTCCCTGGGGAAAATGATACAGCTGCCACTCAAGATGAGTACTCAGGGGAGCTGTCCCTGAGCACATGTGGCGGCTCTGAACTTCTCTGCCTTGCATCAGCTTGGGGGAAGGAGAGATTTCCACTCCTCCACTTACCCATATAACCATCAAGAGAGCTGGCCCTGGGGCCATGAGAGCAGGAGAGCTGGTCTTGCCCCTCATCTGCTGCATCTCTGGGAGAGATGATCCTGCAGCTGGCCTTCACAGCACAGGGGAGCTGGCACTGGATGTGGGAGTTGCAGGCTATCCAGTCCTGAGGATGTGAGCAGTGAAGAGCAGGCTCTGCTCTTATGGTGACCAATGTCAGGCTGGAAAGCTGGGCCCAGGGTCTGGAGAGTAGGAAAGCGAGACCTGTCTCTTACCTACTTACACTTGGGAGAGCAGGCCCCGCACCTCACCAAAGCAGCAGGGAGGAGCTGGCCCTGATGGTATGGGCTTTAATGAAACAGCCTTGAGGGCAAGAGATTGGGATTGGGTTGCATGATGTAGAATTCTTACCCAATAAAAATTAAAACAAACAAGCAATACACTGACACAGCAGGCTCCTGCAACAAGCCTGATATCATGTTTTAATCACAGGATTCCACCTGGTAGAAAGAGAACTGAGTTCTGAATGTTGTCTTATAATTTGTACATGTGCACCACAACATGAGCCTACACAACACACATAAAGCACACAAGCACACACATGCATATGTGCAATACACACACAAGCACACAATAGATAAATAAAGGTTAATATTAAAAATAACAGCCTCTCAGAGACTGTGAGCATATCTTGTACTGATATTGTGGGTCAGGCACTACCTTGGGCATACAGGCCCTTAAAAATCATCACAACATGCCAAGTGCTATGGGCCAAGAGCTCCCATTCTCCTTGCAGGGCAATATGATAGAAAGAAACCATTTTGTGATGTTGGTGATATCATGAGTCAGCAGGAGAATAAAGGAGGCTAACTCTGGAAGGGTGGCAGAAAGCCGATAACAAGCTTCTGGCATGTGGAAGTCCTTCCAAGATAACGGTGAAGCCAGTGCAAAGGTCCTGAGGTGAGCACGTTCCTGCTCAAGGAATAGGAAAGTAGAGCAGCAAACCCATGGCAGAGGAAGTGAGAAGCTTGAAGTAGGATTTATCACCAGAATGTGGGCAGGGCAGGAATGAGCAGGTCATGGAGAGCCCTCTGAAAACAGGAAGGAACCCGCTTGTCACTTAGAACAAGACAGGAAGGGTTGGAAGATGTACATGGTGAAGATATGTAAACTAATTCACTATTAGATGTGTGACTCTGGCTTCAAGACTAAGAATAGACAAAAGTACCAGCAGGGAGAGTTAGGATGCTGGGGAGAGATCCAGGAGCCTAGCTGGACCAGCACGCTCCTTGGCTACAATGAGGAGTCAGATAACAGATGTTTGTAAGATGGTGTCAGGGCTGGGGAGATGGCTTGGTGGATAAAGTGCTTGCTAGGCAAGCTTGAGGACATGTGCTCTGATCCCCAGCCTCCTCTCAAATTCCTGCTTGGCATGGTTACAGGCTTGTAGTCTCACATTTCAGAAACACTAAACAGGAAATGTTCCAGGTTAGCTAGAAGAGCCATACCCCTAAGCTTTCAGGTCACACACATGTGCACACATGTGAGTCCACTTGCACATGAACATGCACACGCACCACACATCTACAGAGAAAGAATACAGTGTTGGTGAGAATCAACACTTGAATGTGACATTTAGGACTGTGGCTGGGCAGACGACAGGGAAGGAGAGGAAACAAAGATATCCAGAGCACAAACTTGGAGGGAAATCCAGAAGCTACTGCTGACCTGGGACCTGTTGGCAAACTTCAGGTCCTACACTAATGGAAGAGGGAACTGAGCTCAGACATGAGTCCTGTGGTCAGGCAGGCAGGGCTTTCTGCAAACCCAGAAGAAGCTCTCACCCTGACTCCTCCAGCCCAGGCATCTGCAGAGACTTAACAGGAAACAAGCTGAGTAATGTTGAACTTTCACTCCCAGTGTTTAGAGGAAGTGCATCTGTGCAGGCTCTCTGATGCCCAACTTACTGAAAGTGGGCCAGAGTCTCTTTCACTTTTGGAGACCAGTTTCCTTGTGAAGAATCTTTTTCAAGGACACACACTCCAGTGGAAGAGTGGGGTAAGTACTGGGACCCAGACTCCAACAAATGACTTAGTTGTGGGAAGATAAAGTCTGGCCTCACCTCACTAAGGAGTATGTGGCAGACATGGGAACCTCGTCCTTGAAACTAGGACCCAGCCTCTGCTTGGAGAGTCTGTAGGCCAGCTCTGATGGGTGATAGACTGCTGGATTCACCTGGCTGGTCCATGTAATTGTTCCTGTCATAGCCTACCCTGCACCTTCCTGTCTGCCCTGAATCTGCAGGAATTAGTGTCCTGAATGATGAGTTATTCAGAGGGAGGACCAGGAAAGATATATATATATATATAATCTGTTCTATTTACAGGGGTTGGTGTGGGAAAGCCAAGTTACCCAGAGAGTTATGTTAGACAAATTTAGTGAGGAAAACACAGGAAACCTCAACACAGTTGCTGTAAGATTGATAATCACAGCCCAAGGGGAAGAGTGGGTCCCCAGATATTATAATCTTGACTCCTCTGGGGCACAGGATTTCATGTCAGACTGGCCTTGATAAGTCCACTCCTGGACAAGGACACTGAACTGATATTCCTTTTGTCCTTTCATCAGGGCCTCTGTGTCAGTCTGTCCCCTACAGTCTTGTGGCCCTTTGGCTTTCTCTGGGTAATGTGCCATCCATCAAATAGTTAGTTGTGTGGTGCCGAGGGACAGACTTCTAAAGATTCCTTCAAAGCATCTAGCCTGAACTTAGACTGAGCCTTTACTCCCCCTCTGTCCTGTATCTTCCCACCTTACCCTGGGCCACAGTAATGGCTGAAGTATTGATCTCCTTAGAGTGGAACATCAGAAAAGGAAGGGATTAAGGACATGGGATAATGCATGTCCTGCATGGTCCATCATGCATCCTCCCATCCCTGTGTTCCTGTCCTCCCACCCTCCTGACCTTGTTACACCAGCACCCACTTTTTCATCCCCAAACCCTCATCCCTTGATTTGCATCCTCTAATCCTCCCTCCCATCATGTTCTAACCTGCATCCCTTCCACTTCTTGCTTCTACATTTCCCCACTCTCACTTTCTAGATTCCCACCTTCCCACTCCTCCTCTCCATCAATTTCTCTGCCTAGGCTGGGCCAAGTCTTCCCTAGTGTGGTTCTCCAAATTAAAGAGAGCTAGATCTCCTGCATACTGCTACTGTGGGGACTAGTGCCTTACTTCATGAGCAATACTACTATGCAGCAACAAACCCAGCAAACCCAAGGGGTTAACAGCACCCAAGATTTAATGAAGGACCAAAGAAAAAAATCTAGTGAATAATGTTTTCCTAAGGATGGGCTTTTGGTTCCCTCTGACTCAGCTCCTTTCCCTTGATCTCTCCATTTCTTCTTATCCTCATCCATCGGTTTTACCTTGTCCTTTAAAAGTTTTACACAGGGGCCTCCTGGATCAAATCACTGCCATTGCTCAGTCCACATTAGGCCAATCGCTGCCCTGGCTAGGGGCCAAATGAGTCCCCTATCCTCCAACTCATTATACCATTCACAGTTCTCAGCTGTTATCAAAGGTTTCTCCAGAAGTAAATGGTAGCAATAACATGATCTATCCAGCAGAGCAGATCAAGTTAAAACTCTCTTTCTGGCACAGGAAGTCCATCCACAATGTGTACACTCCTCTTAAACCCTAGGCATAGGACAGATCCCAAACTTCTTCATCATCATCCCATAGAAAACAATCAGTAAGAGAACACACACACACTGTATTCTTCTCATCTATCCTTTGGAAGAGACAAATAACCTTAATGACCTAAAGAAGAACCTTAGACAAGCTAAGAAACCCCAACTCAGTATAAGGTTCAGCACACCTGCCTTCAGGAAAGCCGACACAGCAGCTAGAACATCCACTGGCATCATTCCTCTGTGAAACGTTAAAGAACATGGCCACAGTTAAACACTCCTGTCCCAGAGTTCCCTCTTCTGCCCTATGAAGCCCATGTCCCTGCATCTGGACACACAGTACCAACTCCCCAGGAGGGACTTATGTCTCAATTGTTCTGATCAAAGGTAATCTGACCTGTAGAGGTTTGTCTGCTTTCTTTTATCACCAGGTCTCCTCTATCAGTTCTGATCAAACACCCATTCACAGAGCAGAACTACCTGGCAGAGACGAGAAGCCACTGGTCTCCTGCTTGCAACAACAGAAGATAGTCTTGAAGCAATAAGAACACAGTCTGTTCAGAGAAGCAGTATCCGAGAGCTCCGTCACCATGGAACAATCTCAGCCCAAGAAGAAAAGTCGCACAAAGGTGGCTCAGCATGAGGGTCAACTAAATTTGAACCCCACCTTCAAAACAAGGAAACGTAAAGAGGTGGAGCTGATGAAGCGCAGACCCAAGCCAGAGGGACACTTGAAGCTAGGTAAGTACACCAAGAACCCCGACTCAACACTCTGTGACCCCTTCATCACTACTGAGCCTTCTTGCCAAGGTTTCCATGGTCAGGTTAGCCTCCTGTCAAAGGAGTCCACAGGCCCCAGGAGAGGCCGGCAAGGGAAGGTTTTCAGAAATCCCTAACTGAACTCTAGGGAACACTCTCATCTACAAAAGTGCATACTCAGGTCCCCCATGTGATGCTCAAATGCCCCTAGAAAGAGCATCCTGACGCTGTAGTGGGGAGAGGCAGGCATGCAGAAGGTCTCTGAGTAGGTTGGCACAGGGTTCAAGCCAGCTCTTGAGAAGAACTATTAGTAACACCAATGTTACAAGTCCAGATTTTAAAGCTCCAACACTCCTCACTGTATCCATCTGTAAAAGGAGAAAATGAACAGCTGTCTCCTTAAGCTATAGCAGTGGAGTGATAATCTGTAGGGTTAATAGTCCCACACCCACTCTGCCACAGGGTTTGGCAGCTGGGGAGGAAGGACATGGAAAGTTTTGACTATGCTTACCCCACATCATCACTGGGCAGGTGTCAGGCTATAGGGAAGCCATGGGACATCAATCCAGGGCTGGGGGAGAGCAGTCTGAGATGAAGGTACAGCCAGAGCTGGCTTGGGGGTCCCTGAGCCTGGAAGGGGGTGCAGCTATCTGGTTCTTAGGCTCATGGATAAAGAAGCACCCCTGGGAGCCGTGGAAGAGCTGAGAACAGAATGGGGACCCATGGGCTGGATGCAGGCTAGGACTGAAGGGGAAACGGGGGAGCTCTGGCTGGGTCCCACATGGATAGTCCTTGGCTTGGCAGCAGATTTGGCTTGGCTTAGCTTGGTAGTCATGGCTGGGGGCACATAGAGGCATTCAACAGGAGATTAGACAGTGACTCTTTAGAAGAAAGCCTTCTCCATTGCTCCCCACGGTGGATCCTGATGGTTTTAAGATACTTATTGTCATGGCAGAAAGTGGATGAGTGAAACCACACTCCACTTCTCAGGGTGGGCCTGAGGTTTTGCAGGTAGGAGTGTCTGGGAAAGAAAGCTTAATTGACTAAGTCCTCCAGGCCTTTACCTCATTGAAATGGAAATCTGTCTTGAGGCCACAATGTCATGTCCTCTACCTGTGGAGGGACTTGGGGCATTACCCTTATGTGACTGATGGCCACAAATCTATGGAGGGCTGCAGGTGTATGTGTCAGGAGCCAGAGTCCAGAAGCAGGGCGAAACAACTTCCAACCCTTCAGGGTCACTGGGGTTTCTAGCCTTTGCTCAACCAGGAACCAGGCTGCCTTTCACGGTCCTACAATAACCCATGTCAAATATTAAACAGCCTGATATTCAATAAATACTCAATAATTCTAAGTACAATCCCATGCTATTGCTGCTGTTATTACAGTGTGCAACCCTGGGGGACAGAAGCTCAGTGCCACACATGGGGGAGCTGAGGCTCAGAAAGAAATGAGACTCACACAGAGGACCAGAGTAGATCCAGGAGAGGTGTGTGACCTTCATGGTCTCAGAGCAGGACAGTTTCACAGCAACACCTATGAATGCCTCATTGTGCCCCATGTGACCATGAAGAAGGGTATGAGGGTAAGCATGAAGGACCCCAGCAGTTCTCACACCTCTACCCCTGCCTCTCTGACCAACACACAACCACTGTCTCCTTCCAATAGGACATTCTTCCTCATTACTCAGACCCAAGAACAAAGAAAGAAGGAAAGAAAGAAGGAAGGAAGGAAGGAAGGAAGGAAGGAAGGAAGGAAGGAAGGAAGGAAGGAGAGAGAAAAAAGTAAGAGAGAGGGGGGGAGGGAGGGAGGAAGGGAGGGAAAGGAAAGAACAGAGAAAAGGAAAGGAAAGGAAAGGAAAGGAAAGGAAAGGAAAGGAAAGGAAAGGAAAGGAAAGGAAAGGAAAAATCCTCAACATGCAATCCCATACCCAACACAGCTCCTCAAAACTACCAAGCTCAGACCTTGAGTCTTGGAGACATTTTCAGATATTAAAGGAGAAATTAATTGAAATTTAACAAGTCTGGATGCAGAAGAAAAGGTTAACTAGCCTGAGAGCTGTGGATGGGACTTTGAGTCACACACATGTGGCTCTTCCCATGTAAGCTGCACACACACACACACACACACACACACACACACACACACACACACACACACTGTATGGAGAATTGGGACAAGGAACTCAAATGCAAGGCCAGAGCAGCATGGTGGAGTGCTATGAGTCACAGGCTAGAAATGATCCTCTGGGCTCTGCAGTGCGCAAGTTGCATTTATAGTTGGGGAAACTGGACTCCGTTTGGTTTTCTGACCAGGGAAATGGCAAACCGAAAAACTCATGACCACAGGATTCCTCATCTCGAGTGGCCAGTGGGTTATCAGTGGGTTTCCTGAGCACACCTCTCATTCCAGGCCCCATGCCAGGGCTTCACTTACCTCTCACTCACACTTGAGACTCAGAGCCAAACTTTGAGAGACAGACTACTATTGTCCTACCTTGGGAAAAGTAGAGCAAGGCTTAGAGAGGTCATGGCTCACAGTTGATGAACTATAGCTTTGCCTTCACTGTCATGATTCACTAACATTTTTGTAAAAACATATTTCTTAATTAATTGGACTAATTATTTTTACTTTTTATTTATTCTTCTCTCTTAACAACACATTCTGGCTAGAGCCTCCTCGGACTCCATTCCCCCTAATTCCTTCCTAAACCTCCACATCTCCCTCCCAATCCATTCCTCCTCTACTTCCCCTCAGAGAAGAGTAAGCTTCCCAGGAATATCAACTGAGCACAGCATTCAAGATGATATGAAACCAGGCACAATCCCTCATGTCCAGGATGACCAAGGAAACCCAGTAGGAAAAACAGGGTTCCAAGAACAGACAATAATCAGACACTGCCTCTCCCACTATTTGAAGTCCCAGAAAAACACCAGCTAAACAACTATAGCACGTGTGCAGAGGACGAAGCACAGACCCATGCAGGCTACATGACTGCCACTTTAGTCTGTGTGAGAGCCTGTGAGCTCTGCTTAGTTGACTGCGTTCCACGCGCTGTGTTCTTTTGTTGTCTTTAAACCCGCAAGCACCTACCATCTCCCTCTTCCAAGGGGTTCCTCAAGCTCCACCTAGAAATCCTGCACCTGCAGTCTCACTACTGGGCCAGGGCACTGCTCCCAGGAAGCCCCTGGAAGTAAGGGCAGTGTCTTTGCTCTTATATTGCCTGTGGGTCTCTGCATCTTCTCCCATCAGCTGCATCAGCAAGACTCTGATGGGCATTGAGCGAGGCACCAATCTCTGAGGACATCAGAATATCGTTAGGAATCATTTCATTGACTTTATTGTTATTCAGTCATGTTTGGTTCTACCCTAGGTCTCTGAGCTGTCAAGCTTCCAGTTCCTGGCCATCCAGGCCCTGTTGGCATGGGCTCCCTCTGGTGGCTATGACCTCAAGTTAGAACAGTAGGATAGCTTATGGGTCAAGGAATTTGTGGCTTGGTTGGTTTCCAGCCTCACAACTGGAAGCCTTGCCTGATTACAGAAAATAAATGGTGCAAGCTCCATACTCACCAATACTACAAAGCCAACTAATTCTTCTGTCTTCCTCTCTTCTCGTCATATCACTCTGATGACTTTGCCATCAGATGTGACTTACATGCCATGGCATTTTTTTTCTTGTAGTACTCAGTAATCTCTCTATGCTCTGTATATTTATTGTTGTAAATATCTGTTATAGGAAGCTGTTTTTCTGGTCCTTTTTATTTGGTATTCCGTGTGCCCCTTAAAGTGTTCCTAGATCCTGGGTAATCACTCTTAGATATTCCACTTAGGACCAAGCAATCAACAGACATTTAATCTGAATATGAGTCTCTACATTAATTGCTAATCACTGAAGAGAGAAGTTTATCTGGCCAAATTGAGAGAAGCACTAGACTATGAGTATAAACATATTCAGAAAGCAGCCTAACAATATGTCCATTTAGCAAAACAACAGGGCCCATGACCTTCTGCACCATGGGCTTTGGGTCATGTTTTCCATATCAAACGTTGATTCCCTCCCATGGAATTCAAATATAATCAGAAATTCCTCAACAGTAATGATAGAACCGTTGGTTGTCCTATAACCGCCATGCCACTGTTGCCCCACTGAACATGTCTTCCCTAGTACAGTATTTTAGCATTCAGGGTCACTGCCAGGCAATAGCATTGATGGTTTTTCTCCACTAGTGTCTACATAGCAGCCCCCAGCCCTAGCCAGCATAGAAGAAATTGCATTTCTATTTCAATTTGATTTCTTTAAGTCCTGTAACAAATATATGTTGTGTCTTCAGTAATAGAGTCAAACTCTTGTTCTGTTAGGTTACCGAGAGCAATGGCAACAGGCTATGTTGCTTTTGGAGTCTCTGCTTCCTCCATGACCAGTAACTCTTTAGGAGGTATTGCATACTTAACACTGAGATTTGAATTTAGTAGCTCATGACTTCTGAGGGAAACACCATTCACTCATTGCCTACATTTATCTAATTTATATTTTTGATTAACTTCAAAGTAGTATGTTTCCATAAGTAAATTTTATACATTGTTAGTTTTCATTAATCCAGTCCCACCCACACCTTTCCTGTCACACAATTCCTATCACTTAAATTTAAATCCCATTTTCATATAGTAAATGTTCTACTCTATCTTTAACCCTCAAGTCCTTTTACCCAACCCATCTCTTGGACTCATTAGAGTTTCCTGACCTCTAGAAACGCTCCAAACAAGCTTTATAGGTCCCCACTTCTAGGTGAAAAGCTACAGACAATTAATGGCTGCTGAAGGAGAAAGAGAATCAGTCTTCTCCTGAGATGAGTCTCTCATAGGTTATCCAAACCCAGGTGCTCAACACTACACTCATATGCATAACAGAAGCACTTAATGGACTCAGCAGACTGTGTGTGTGTGTTTTATTATGTATTTATGTTTGTACAAATAATTTGACAAAAAAGGTTAAATTTGAAATGGAAAGGAGGGACACAGGAGAAATGAAGTGAGACGAGACAAGAGCAGAGATGCTGTAAATGTGTACAAAGGTAAAAAATATTTAAAATTAAACACACAAATCAAAAAATATAAAGCTAGGATAAATATATAACAGAAAACTTGTGACATTTGTCTCTTTAGGCAATGGGTTGCCTTGCTAAATAGAATATTTCCCACTTCCATCTACTTTATGCTCTGTGTGTGTGTGTGTGTGTGTGTGTGTGTGTGTGTGTGTGTGTATGTGGGGGGGTGGTGGTATGCATACATATGTAAATGTATGTTTGCCTGTGTGAGGGCATGTATGAGTAGGGAGTCACACCATGCATGTACACATGAGTGCACTAAATTGATGTCAGGAATCTTCTTCAGTTGCTCTCTCTCTTTTTTTAAATTTATTTTTTAACTAGGTATTTTCTTCATTTACATTTCAAATGCTATTCCAAAAGTCCCCCAGACCCTCCCCCCACTCCCCTACCCACCCACTCCCACTTCTTGGCCCTGGCATTCCCCCGTACTGAGGCATATAAAGTTTGTAAGACCAAGGAGCCTCTCTTCCCAATGATAGCCGACTAGGTCATCTTCTGCTACATATGCAGCTAGAGACACGAACTCTGGGGGTACTGGTTAGTTCATATTGCTATTCCATCTATAAGGTTGCAGACCCCTTTAGCTCCTTGGCTACTTTCTCTAGCTCCTCCATTGGTGGCCCTGTGTTCCATCCAACAGCTGACTGTGAGCATCCTCTTCTGTGTTTACCAGGCCATGGCATAGCCTCACAAGAGACAGCTATATCAGGGTCCTTTCAGCGAAATCTTGCTGGTGTATGCAATGGTGTCAGCGTTTGGAGGCTGATTATGGGATGGATCCCCGGGTATGGCAGTCTCTAGATGGTCATCCTTTCATCTCAGTTCCAAACTTTGTCTCTGTAACTCCTTCCATGGGTGTTTTGTTCCCAATTCTAAGAAGGGGCAAAGTGTCCACACTTTGGTCTTCGTTCTTCTTCAGTTTCATGTGTTTTGCAAATTGTATCTTGTATCTTGGGTATTCTAAGTTTCTGGGCTAATATCCACTTATCAGTGAGTACATATCATGTGAGTCTTTTGTGATTGGGTTACCTCACTCAGGATGATGCCCTCCAGGTCCATCCATTTGCCTAGGAATTTCATAAATTCACTGTTTTTAATAGCTGTGTAGTACTCCATTGTGTAAATGTACCACATTGTCTGTATCCATTCCTCCTTTGAGGGGCATCTGGGTTCTTTCCAGCTTCTGGCTATTATAAATAAGGCTGCTATGAACATAGTGGAGCATGTGTCCTTCTTACCAGTTGGGGCATCTTCTGGATATATGCCCAGGAGAGGTATTGTGGGATCCTTCGGTAGTACATGGCCAATTTTCTGAGGAACTGCCAGACTGATTTCCAGAGTGGTTGTACAAGCTTGTAATCCCACCAACAATGGAGGAGTGTTCCTCTTTATCCACATCCTAGCCAGCATCTTCTGTCACCTGAATTTTTGATCTTAGCCATTCTGACTGGTGTGAGGTGGAATCTCAGGGTTGTTTTGATTTCCATTTCCCTGATGATTAAGGATGCTGAACATTTTTTTCAGGTGCTTCTCAGCCATTCCGTATTCCTCAGGTGAGAATTCTTTGCTTAGCTCTGAGCCCCATTTTTAATGGGGTTATTTGATTTTCTGGAGTCCACCTTCTTGAGCTCTTTATATATATAGGATATTAGTCCCTTATCTGATTTAGGATTAGCAAAGATACTTTTCCAATCTGTTGGTGGTCTTTTTGTCTTATTGATGGTATCTTTTGCCTTACAGAAGCTTTGTAATTTTATGAAGTCCCATTTGTCAATTCTCTATCTTACACCACAAGTCATTGCTGTTCTACTCAGGAAATTTTCCCCTGTGCCCATATCTTCTAGGCTTTTCCCCACTTTCTACTATATAAGTTTCACCGTCTCTGGTTTTATGTGGCGTTCCTTGATCCACTTAGATTTGACCTTAGTACAAGGAGATAGAAATGGATCAATTCAAATTCTTCTACATGATAACCGCCAGTTGTGCCAGCACCATTTGTTGAAAATGCTGCCTTTTTTCCACTGGGTGGTTTTTGCTCCCTTGTCAAAGATCAAGTGACTGTAGGTGTGTGGGTTCATTTCTGTATCTTCAATTCTATTCCATTGGTCTACTTGTTTGTCGCTATACCCTTACCATGCAGTTTTTAATCACAATTGCTCTGTAGTACAGCTTTAGGTCAGACATGGTGATTCCACCAGAGGTTCTTTTATCATTGATAAGAGTTTTTGCTATCCTAGGTTTTTTGTTATTCCAGATGAATTTGCAAATTGCCCTTTCTAATTCGTTGAAGAATTGAGCTCAGTTGCTCTCTTATTAATGGAAGCAGACCATTCCATCATCTACATCCAGAGCTCATCAATGGAGCAATTCTAGCTAGCCATTTTACCCTGGGGAAGCATCTGTCTTAGCTTTCTGAGCCTGAAAGAACAGGGGGACACAATACAAATATAGCATGTAAATGGAATCTTACTATGTAATTTTGAGTCCATACTCTTTTGCTGCAAGCTCTCTAAGTGCTGAACCATCTTGCTGCCCCAGATGCTTTTCAAGTGCAGTAGAACTGGAAAGAAAACATTTGGGGTTGTTGGCTGTGAAAGGCAGCCTGATCCCTGGGCAGGCACAGGCTTGAAACCCCAGTGATCCTGCAGGGATGGTAGCTGTTTTGCTGCACTCCTGAGTCCCCAACTCCTGTCCCATAGCTACTGCCCACCACAGCCCTCCCATAGAGAGGTCTTTAGCCATAAGTCATGTAGGAGCAGCACCCCAAGCCCTCCCACATGCAGATAAGGTATCCCCAAGCTATGAGACCAAGCCAATGGGAAGTACCTACCTTCAGACCCTGACCCACCCCAAAACTGTATATAAGAATCCTATCCAGAAGGAGTAAAGATGTGTGAGAACTACTCTGTCGTCTGATAGCTTCTGTCATAAGAGCTGTAATACTGACACCTGGGAAGTGGTATGCTCTCCTGAAACACCACCAGAAGCCCTACCCACACCCCCTCACTCCTCGATGGCTAGTCAGCCTCTGGCAGACTCAGCCTGGCCTGACTCAGCACAGGACGATGGATGCAGTGAGCAACTGAGGTGGAGGCAGCTGCAGCAGAGGAGGCAGTGGAGGTGATTTCCCCTCCCTGCTTACACTCGCTCCCATTTGCTTGAACCCTTTCACCCAGATGGGCCAGAGATCTCTGTGAAAAGCCTCCAGTACACAGTCCCACAGAAACTTCTATGGAAGGTCTTGGAGAAAGTGCTCTGGGAAGAGCTGGGATCTCTCTTGGCACTTTGAGGAGACATGTCCTGAGTCAGACAGACCTTGCCCACAGACATGAGTGGCCAACTTGCTGCACTCAGGAGATGTTAGAAGTACTTCTACAGATGACAGTGCAGATCTATTCATCCTGATTTCACAGGCAAGTTAGCCCCTGAAGCCTGGTCCTCAAGGGCTTGTGTGAATGAATGCTACACTCAAATTATCACCAACACCTCATCTATGGCAGTACAACCTTGTACTTCAGACAACTAGCATGTATTAAAGAATGAACTTGGATTCTAGTACATGAGGTGTCCTACTGTCTGTTTTATCTTGAGCTCCTTCAAAGTGAAATGGTGAGATGAGATTTGTGTTTGGGTTTGCATATTATAGCTCTGGAGGCTGGGAATCTAAGATTGAAAACTATGACTACTCAGCTTCAAAAATGGAGTATAAAAAACAAACAGTTACCTACAAGAAAGAAAGGATATCCTTTTCCACAACAGTTTCCCCATTCCTAGATGATAAGTATTGGCCTGCTCCCATGACTCCACTCACATTAGATCTGATCCCTTACTTGTATGTTGGCAAATGTAATTCAGCATAAGTTTCAGAAAGGATGAAGGACATTCAAACATTAGCCACAAACAAGGCTTGTTTTTACCAAAGATATCTGGAAGACAGTATAAAATACAACAGAGATTGCCAGGCCTGGGGACAGGGAACCAAGTCTATATCCTGAACCATGAAGTCTCTGGTATTATAGATCTTCCCATCAGACTCACAGTCTCAGGACTTGCAGAATGATGTTTTAAGGACTGCAATGGTGGGTCCACTAAGATCTGTCAGGAGTAGACATCCACCCCACTGTCTGTAATCTCCCCAACTACTCTATGAACTCCAACAGGGAGAGTCCACAGTCCCCAAATTATAGGTGAGAAAGCTGAGCTCAGTGAAGCTAGTGGATCATCTCATATGCTGACTGAGGACAGAGTTGTACCTGTGAATTCACACTTTAATCTTAGCCTCAAGAGCAAGTCTTGCACAGAGTAAGAAATCAATAAATATCTGAAATATGAATGAATGTCACACAGAATTATTAGTCACATGAACACTTGAATCTTCTACTCTAAACTCACACTTTCTGCACTGAGCTTTTCAGAATATATCAATACCTATAGCCTGTATGCTATACAGCTTACACAGGTGGCTAACTCAATCCAGATGTTGAAGGATCAAAGAAAGGTAAGAAGGAAGGAAGGTAGAATGGAAGGAAGGTAGGAGGAAAGGAACAAAGGAAGGAAAGGAAAGATTGTATGAACAGACAACCCTAATATGAACATTTCTCTTAATCTTTCTCTCTTTTATTCAGGGACAATTCTAAAAGTACACATAAAACAAAAAGGAGAGACTCTGGACCCCACATGGTCAAGGAAAAGAAAGAATCTGGTCCAAAAGTTAACAAACCTACTACTCTTTGAAAAATTGTGCTCAAGAGGCTCAGAAAACTTGATCAGGAAAAGCTGGTATTCATGTGAAGAAGAAGAAAGAGGACATATGATTGAGATCCAAGACTTATTTGGCCCAAACAGAGGTACCCATAAAAAGCCTCAATTAGTCATAATAGAGGGTGCTGCTGGAATTGGGAAGTCAACACTGGCCAGGCAGGTGAAGAGAGCCTGGAAGGAAGGCCAGCTCTACAGGAATCACTTCCAGCATGTCTTCTTCCTCAGTTGCAGGGAGCTGGCCCAGTATGAGCAGCTGAGTCTGGCTGAGCTCATAGCACAAGGCCAGGAAGTGCCCACCGTTCCCATCAGGCAGATCCTGTCTCACCCTAAGGAGCTGCTCTTCATCCTGGATGGCATAGATGAGCCAGCATGGGTCTTGGCAGACCAGAATCCTGAGTTATGTCTTCACTGGAGTCAAACCCAGCCTGTGCACACTCTGCTGGGCAGTTTACTAGGGAAATCCATCCTTCCTGGGGCTTCCTTATTGCTCACAGCTCGGACCACAGCTCTACAGAAGATCATTCCTTATGTGGGGCAGCCACGTCGGGTGGAAGTCCTGGGGTTCTCCAAGTTTGAACGGGAGGTCTATTTCCGCAAATATTTTGTGAAGGAGAGCGATGCAATTGCTGCTTTTAGATTGGTGGTATCTAACCCAGTGCTCCTGACCCTGTGTGAGGTTCCCTGGGTGTGCTGGTTGGTCTGCACTTGCCTGAAAAAGCAGATGGAGCAGGGTGGAGAGCTCTCCCTGACCTCACAGACCACCACAGCCCTCTGCCTGAAATACCTTTCCCTGACAATCCCAGGGCAGCACATGAGGACCCAGCTCAGAGCCCTCTGCTCACTGGCTGCTGAGGGGATCTGCCAAAGAAGAACCCTGTTCAGTGAAAGCGACTTCTGTAAGCAAGGGTTAGACGAGGATGCCATTGCCACTTTCCTGAAGATCGGTATCCTTCAAAAGCAGGCCAGCTCTCTGAGCTACAGCTTTGCCCACTTGTGTCTCCAGGAGTTCTTTGCAGTCATGTCTTACATCTTGGAGGATAGTGACGAAAGATGTGATGGTATGGAATTCAAAAGAACTGTGGAAACACTGATAGAAGTATATGGAAGACATACTCTGTGTGAGGAACCCACTGTGCACTTTCTATTTGGTCTTGTGAATGAACAGGGAATGAGAGAAATGAAAAAGATCTTTGACTGCAAACTGCCTTTGGGGACAGAGTTGAAGATGCTAAAGAGCACCCTAGGGAACCCACCCTATCAACATCATCTGGGTTTGCTCCACTGTCTGTATGAGAGTCAGGAAGAGGTGCTCCTGACATATGTGTTATGTAATCTTCACTTAACAGGGCCTGACAAAAATTACATGGAAGCCACAGTGTCACAGACAAATGTGAAGCACCTGGTGATACAGACAGACATGGAACTCATGGTGGTTACTTTCTGCATTCAGTTCTGTTGTCACGTGAGGAGTCTTCGGGTGAACATGAAAGGACAGCAGGGACATAAGCTGACAGTTGCCAGTATGGTTCTGTGAGTATGGAGACACAACCCACATGGGAGATCCATGAACCCACATGTTCTGAGCACCAGCAGCACTCTTAGCTGGTTCCAGGGCAGTGGGGTACAGGTCACTGTCGACATTTAACTACTGAATCTGACCATCTTTCTCTATTCACCTCTGTGTGCTTGATCATAGGATGGGGCTATGAACTTGTCTCACCCTATGCTTCGGTGAGGAACACCCAGCTTCTCTGATTCAAATCATCTTCACCCTTCACAGGACTCCAATGGTCACAGTTACTAATCTTCCCTCTTAACATACTTTCTCTCTGAGAAACAGCTCATTTCTGTAGGCACTATCCCCTATGTCTATGACAGTGATCTTGGCCTTGAGATCTTTCCCCATCACCTCAGAATGCATAGGTATGAGAATCCCTATGGTTTCACTGCCCAGATAATATCTGTATGTGTCAATGAAGCCAGCCTGGCCCTGGCACTCACCTGAAAGGCTCTCTAACTTTCTGACAATCCCAGTAACAAGGTAAACTTCTTCCAGGGTTTGATACTACTATGCAGTATGGCTTACTTAGTATCAGTATGTGTTTCCTTCCCTCTACATGATTCATACCATAAATATTCATTAAGTACTTATTTTATACAAGCCTCTACCAATCAGTCAAAAGAGGAGAATACAATTGCTGTACAAAGACCACAGAAACTGTGAGAGAAGACAGCCAACTACTTTAATTACGTGGGGAGTGACTCTTGCAATGATGCAATGATCAGGCACATACCAGGTATCAGGGAAGGGAGTGTTTACTTAAGTGGATTCTCAGGGGTAGTAATGTTTTATATAAGTCTACTGCTTTTACATGTTGAAACTGTTTCCTAATAATCTGAGCTGGAAGAGCTAGGAATCTTCTCCTTCTTCTATTCCTATTGTAGTACCAGGGAAATGTTAGTGATCCCCCTCCAAAAAGACAGGAGTCAATCTTATGCAACACACAGAAGGGTCTATATTCTATTTGAGCTAGCTCACACACACCCCAAAGCACCACTGTCATGCAGGATGGTTTTGGTAGTGAGAGAGCCCCAAATGTCTACTGGGGCCAGGCTTTATAATAAGCAGCAAGCAGGGAGTACATGTGCGAGCATCTAATTGGAAAGATACTGTGGCCTTTAACATAATTGTCTGGTGCTAGGAGTCATATTATAAACTTAATTTCTCCTTCCCTCTGTATTGGTGGTCGTTAGGTAGTGGGTGGGCTTGTAACCTGGGGGTGAAAATTTGTTGGGGGAATAACCTAGAGACACTGGTCTTGTTAAGGGTGTAACCTGGAAACACTGGTCTTGTTGGGGATTAGCCTAGAGACTGGATCTAGGCTTGAGTTTTGTTAGGGGCCAAGTTGGAAATGAATGTTAGGTACCAGCCTGTTAGTTTCCTTGAATTCAAACTTAGGCCAGGTTCTCTAAAATGGAGAATGAACTTAAAAGATTGGGCATCTCACTATTATTCTTAGGGTTGGTCTTTTCATAGCATACCAAATTTCCTGGATGTTCTGTGTCAGAAAATTTTTATTGTAACATTTTCTTTGACTGATGTATCGATTTATTCTATAGTATCTTCTACACCTAAGATTCTCTCTTCTATCTCTTGTATTCTGTTGGTGGTGCTCACATCTATAGTTTCTGTTCTCTTACCTAGGTTTTCCATCTCCAGAATTTCCTCAGTTTGTGTTTTCATTGTTGGTTCTATTTCCATTTTCAGGTCTGGAGCAGTTTTATTCATATTCTTCACCTGCTTGATTGTATTTTCCTGTATTTTTAAGAGATTTATAAATCCCCCCTTTATAGGCCTCTATAATCATCCTAAGATTGGATTAAAGGTCATTTTCTTGTACTTCAACTGGGTTAGGGTGTCAAGGACTTGCTGTAGTAGGATAGATAGGCTCTGTTGTTGACATATTTCCCTGGTTCTTGTTGATTGTATTCTCTTTTTTTTCAATTTTTTATTAGATATTTTCTTCATTTACATTTCAAATGCTATCCTGAAATACCCCTATATGGTCCCCCTGCCCTACTCTGCTACCCACCCACTCCCACTTTTGGCCCTGGTGTTCCCCTGTACTGGGGCATATAAAGTTTGCAAGAGTCTCTCTTCCCAATGATGGCTGAATAGGCCATCTTCTGCTACATATGCAGCTAGAGACATGAGCTCTGGGGATACTGGTTAGTTCATATTGTTGTTCCACCTATCAGATTGCAGACCCCTTCAGCTCCTTGGGTACTTTCTTCTGTTCCACCATTGGGGGCCTTGTGTTCCATACAATAGATAACTGTGAGCATCCACTTCTGTATTTGCCAAGTACTGCATAGCCAAGAGACAGCTATATCAGGGTCCTTTCAGCAAAATCTTGCTGGCATATGCAAAAGTGTCTGCGTTTTGTGGCTGATTATGGGATGGATCCCCAGGTGGGGCAGTCTCTGGATAGCCCATCATTTTGTCTCAGCTCCAAACTTTGTCTCTGTAACTCCTTCCATGGGTATTTTGTTGGCTATTCTAAGAAGTAATGAAGTATCCACAAGTTGGTCTTCCTTCTTGTTTGTGTGTGTGTGTGTGTGTGTGTGTGTGTGTGTGTGTGTGTGTGTGTGTGTTTTGCAAATTGTATCTTGGGTATTCTAAGTTTCTAAGTTAATATCCACTAATCAGTGAGTACTCATCAAGTGAATTATTTTGTGATTGGGTTACATCACTCAGGATGATATCCTCCAGATCCATCCATTTGCCTAAGAATTTCATTAATTCATTGTTTTTAAAAGCTGAGTTGTACTCCATTGTGTAAATGTACCACATTTTCTGTATCCATTCTTCTGTTGAGGGACATCTGGGTTCTTTCCAGCTTCTGGCTATTATAAATAAGGCTGCTATGAACATAGTGGAGCATGTGTCCTTATTACCAGTTGGAAAATCTTCTGGATATATGCCCAGGAGAGGTATTGCAGGATCCTCCAGTAGTACTATGTCCAATTTTCTGAGGAACCGCCAGACTGATTTCCAGAGTGGTTGTACAAGCTTGCAATCGCACCAGCAAGGGAGAAGTGTTCCTCTTTCTCCACATCCTTGCCAGCATCTGCTGTCACCTGAATTTTTTTATTAGGTGTTTTCTTCATTTACATTTCCAGTGCTATCCCAAAAGTCCCCCATACCCTCCCCTACCCACCCACTCCAACTTCTTGGCCCTGGCGTTCCACTATACTGAGGCATATAAAGTTTGGTGTGAGGTGGAATGTCAGGGTTGTTTTGGTTTGCATTTCCCTGATGATTAAAGATGTTGAACATTTTTTCAGGTGCTTCTCAGCCATTCAGTATTCCTCAGTGGAGAATTAATTGTTTAGCTCAGTACACCATTTTTAATAGGGTTATTTGAATTTCTGGAGTCCAGCTTCTTGAGCATTTTGTATATATTGATATTAGTCCCCTATCTGATTTAGGATTGGAAAAAAATCCTTTCCCAATCTGTTGGTGGCCTTTTTGTCTTATTGAGAGTATCTTTTGCCTTATAGAAGCTTTACAATTTTATGAGGTCCCATTTGTCAATTCTTGATCTTAGAGCACACTCCATTGCTGTTCTATTCAGGAATTTTTCCCCTGTGCCCATATCTTCGAGGCTTTTCCCCACTTTCTGCTCTATAAGTTTCAGGGTCTCTGGTTTTATGTGGAGTTCTTTGATCTACTTAGACTTGTTCTTTGTTCAAGGAGATAAGAATGGATCAATTCGCATGCTTATACATGATAACTGCCAGTTGTGCAATCATTTGTTAAAAATGCTATCATTTTTCCACTGGATGGTTGTATCTCCATTGTCAAAGATCAAGTGACCACAGGTGTGTGGGTTCATTTCTGGGTCTTCAATTCTATTCCATTGATCTACCTGTCGCTGTACCAGTACCATGCAGTTTTTATCACAATTGCTCTGTAGTATAGCTTGAGGTCATGCATGGTGATTCCACCAGAAGTTCTTTTATTGTTGAGAATAGTTTTTGCTATCCTATGTTTTTTGTTATTCCAGATGAATGTGCAAACTTCCTTTTCTAACTCTGTGAAGAATTGAGTTGGAATTTTGATGGGGATTGCATTGAATCTGTAGATTGCTTTTGGCAAGATAGCCATTTTGGCTATATTAATCCTGTCAATCCATGCGCATAGGAGATCTTTCTGTCTTCTGAGATCTTCTTCAGTTTCTTTCTTCTGAGAATTGAAGTTCTTAAAATACAGATCTTTCACTTCCTTAGTTAGAGTCACACCAAGATATTTTATATTATTAGTGACTATTGTGAAGGGTGTTGTCTCCCTAATTTCTTTCTCAGCCTGTTTATCCTTTGTGTAGAGAAAGGTCACTGATTTGTTTGAGTTAATTTTATATCCAGCTACTTCACTGTAGCTTTTTATCAGGTTTAGGAGTTCTCTGGTGGAATTTTTAGGGTCACTTACATGTTCTATCATATCATCTGTAAATAGTGATATTTTGACTTCATCCTTTCCAATTTGTATCCCCTTGATCTCCTTTTGTTGTTAAATTTCTCTGGCTAAGACTTCAAGCACTATATTTAATAGGTAGGGAGAAAGTAGACAGCCTTGTCTACTTCCTGACAAGTGGGATTACTTCCAGTTTCTCGCCATTTAATTTGATGTTGGCTACTGGTTTGCTGTATATTGCTTTTATTATGTTTAGATATGGTCCTTGAACTTTCGAAGACTTTTATCATGAAGGGGTGTTGGATTTTGTCAAATGTTTTCTCGGCATCTAACAAAATGATCCTGTGGCTTTTGTCTTTGAGTTTGTTTATATAGTTGATTACCTTAATAGATTTCTGTATATTAAGCCATCCCTGCATCCCTGGGATGAAGCCTACTTGATCATGATGGATGTTTGTTTTCATGTGTTCTTGGATTCAGTTTTCGAGGATTTCACTGAGTATTTTTGCATCCATGTTCATAAGGGAAATTGGTCTGAAGTTCTTTTTCTTTGTTGGGTCTTTATGTGGTTTAGGTATCAGAGTAATTGTGGCTTCATGGAATGAATTGGGTAGAGTAGCTTCTGTTTCTATTTGGTGGAATAGTTTGAGGAGAGTTGGAATTAGGTCTTCTTTGAAGGTCTGACAGAACTCTGCACCAAACCCATCTGGTCCTGGGATTTTTTTGGTTGGGAGACTATTAATGACTGCTTCTGCTTATTTAAGGTATATGGGACTGTTTAGATCATTAATCTGATCCTGATTTAACTTTGGTACCTGGTATCTGCTAGAAAATTGTCCATTTCATCCAGGTTTAATAGTTTTGTTGAGTATAGCCTTTTGTAGTAGGATCTAATGATGTCTTGAATTTTCTCGGGTTCTGTTGTTATGCCTCCCTTTTCATTTCTGAATTTGTTAATTAGGATACTGTCCCTGTGCCCCCTGGTTAGTCTGGCTAAGGATTTTTCTATCTTGTTGATTTTCTCAAAGAACCAGCTCCTGGTTTGGCTGATTCTTTGAATAGTTCTTTTTCTTTCTGCTTGGCTGATTTCAGTCCTGAGTTTGATTACTTCCTGTCATTTCTTCGGTGAATTTGCTTCCTTTTGTTCTAGAGCATTTAGGTTTGCTGTCAAGCTACTAGTGTATGCTCTGTCTAGTTACTTTTGGCAGCCCTCAGAGCTATGAGTTTTCCTCTTAGGATTGCTTTCTTTGTATTCCATAAGTTTGGGTATGTTGTGACTTCATTTTCATTAAACTCTAAAAAGTCTTTAATTTCTTTATTTCTTCTTTGACCAAAGTATCAGTGAGTAGAGTGTTATTCAGCTTCCATGTGAATGTTAGCTTTCTATTATTTATGTTGATATTGAAGATCAGCCTTAGTCCATGGTGATCTGATAGAATGCATGGGATAATTTTAATATTTTTGTATCTGTTGAGGCCTATTTTGTGACTAATTATATGGTCAGTTTTGAAGAAGGTACAATGAGGTGCTGAGAAGAAGGTATATCCTTTTGTTTTAGGATAAAATGTTCTGTAGATATCTGTTAAATTCATTTCTTTTATAACTTCTGTTAATTTCTTTTTTAATATTTTATTACATATTTTCCTCAATTACATTTCCAATGCTATCCCAAAAGTCCCCGATACCCTCCCCCCCACATCCCTCCCCACCCATTCCCATTTTTTTTTGGCCCTGGCGTTCCCCTGTACTGGGGCATATAAAGTTTGTGTGTCAAATGGGCCTCTCTTTCCAGTGATGGCTGACTAGGCCATCTTTTGATACATGCAGCTAGAGTCAAGAGCTCCGGGGTACTGGTTAGTTCATACTGTTGTTCCACCTATAGGGTTGCAGATCCCTTTAGCTCCTTGGGCACTTTCTCTAGCTCCTCCATTGGGAGACCTGTGATCCATCCACTAGCTGACTATGAGCATCCACTTCTGTGTTTGCTAGGCCCCGGCATAGTCTCACAAGAGACAGCTACATCTGGGTCCTTTCAGCAAAATCTTGCTAGTGTATGCAATGGTGCCAGCGTTTGGAAGCTGATTATGGGGTGGATCCCTGGATATGGCAGTCTCTAGATGGTCCATCCTTTCATCTCAGCTCCAAACTTTGTCTCTGTAACTCCTTCCATGGGTGTTTTGTTCCCAAATCTAAGGAGGGGCATAGTGTCCACACTTCAGTCTTCATTCTTCTTCAGTTTCATTCATTTAGCAAATTGTATCTTATATCTTCTGTATCCTAAGTTTTGGGCTAATATCCACTTATCAGTGAGTACATATTGTGTGAGTTCCTTTGTGAATATGTTACCTCACTCAGGATGATGCCCTCCAGGTCCATCCATTTGACTAAGAATTTCATAAATTCATTCTTTTTAATAGCGGAGTAGTACTCCATTCTGTAAATGTACCACATTTTCTGTATCCATTCCTCTGTTGAGGGGCATCTGGGTTCTTTCCAGCTTCTGGCTATTATAAATAAGGCTACTATGAACATAGTGGAGCATGTGTCCTTCTTACCAGTTGGGGCATCTTCTGGATATATGCCCAGGAGAGGTATTGCTGGATCCTCCAGTAGTACTATGTCCAATTTTCTAAGGAACCACCAGACTGATTTCCAGAGTGGTTGTACAAGCCTGCAATCCCACCAACAATGGAGGAGTGTTCCTCTTTCTCCACATCCTCGCCAGCATCTGCTGTCACCTGAATTTTTGATCTTAGCCATTCTGACTGGTGTGAGGTGGAATCTCAGGGTTGTTTTGATTTGCATTTCCCTGATGATTAAGAATGTTGAACATGTTTTCAGGTGCTTCTCTGCCATTCGGTATTCCTCAGGTGAGAATTCTTTGTTCAGTTCTGAGCCCCATTTTTTAATGGGGTTATTTGAATTTTCTGGAGTACACTTTCTTGAGTTCTTTATATATATTGGATATTAGTCCCCTA
>NW_019168519.1:155539-247139 GCF_000001635.26 Mus musculus | reverse complement strand
GCAAGTGTAGTATGTGCTCTCTCCGTTTCTTCCTTGGAGGCACTCAGAGTATGAGTTCCTATTAGAATGCTTCATTTGTGTCCCAAAGTTTTGGTGATGTTTGTGGCTTTCTTTTTCATTAACTCGTAATAAGTTTAATTTTCTTTATCCCATCCTGACCAAGTATCATTGGAGAAGGTGTTTCAGTTTCACGTGAATGTTGGCTTTCATTAATATGTTGTTATGAAGATCAGTCTAGGCCCATGGTGGTCTGTAGGATACATGGACAATTTCAATTTTTTATGTGTTGAGGCCTTAGTTTTTGTGACAATTATGTGATGTCAATTTTGGGAGAATTGTCCGGTTGAGTGTCTGAGAAAGTATGTCTGTTTGTTTAGATAAAATGTTCGTGTAGATATCTGATCAGTCCTTTTTATAATTCTGTTAGTGTTCACTGTTCCTGTTTTAGTTTCTGTGCACGAGATCTGTCATTGGGATGAAGAAGTGGTGTGTTGAAGTCTCCACTATTATTGTATGAGGTATGCAATGTTGCTTTGAGGCTTTACTAAAGCTGTCTTTAATGTAATGTGGCTGCCTGTCATTTGGTAGCGTAGATATCATGAATTGGAGAGTGCCTCTGGAGGAGTTACCTGTGAGAGTAGTGATTTTCCTCGTTGTCTTTTTTGATAGACTTGGTGCGAAGTCGGATTTTATCTGTAATTAGAATGGCTTATCCAGTTGTTTCTCGACCAGTTTGCTTGGGAAAATTGTTTTCCGCCTTTCACTCTGAGTAGTGCTGTTTTTCCCTGAGATGTCCGCTGTACGCAGAAGAATGTTGGGTCCTGTTTGTGTTGCCAGTTTATCTATGTTTTTTATTTGGGAATTGAGTCATTGGATATTAAGAGTATTAAGGGAAGTAATTGTCTTCCTTTATTATTTTTGTTAGAGTGGCATCTGTTCTTGTGGGCTGTTCTTCTTTTTGTTTGTTGAGTTACTTTCGTTGCTTGTTCTGGTGTGGTTTCCTTACTGTATTGCTTCTTTCTGTTATATCCTTTATAATGTGCTGATTATGGAAAGTATTGTGGGGAATTTGGATTTGTCTGGTAATACTTTTGGTTTTCATCTATGGTAATTGGAGTCTTGGCCGGGTATATTTAGCTGGGCTGGAATTGTTTCTCTTAGTGTTGTTAATTCTTCCAGGCTCTTCTGGCTTCATAGTCTCTGGTAAAAGTCTGGTGTATTCTGATAGGCCTTCCTTTATATGTAACTTGAACCTTATCTCATTACTGCTTTTAATTATTATCTTTATTTAGGTGCATTGTGTTCTGATTATTATTTGTCGGGAAGAATTGGCTTTTTCTGGTCATGTCTATTTAGTCTGTAGGCTTCTTGTATATCAGGGTATCTCGTTTCGTTAGTTTGGAAGTTTTCTTCAATTATTTGTTGGATATTAGCTGGGCCTTTAAGTGAAAAATTCATTCTATCAAATTCCTATATGCAAGTTTGGTCTTCTCATTGTGTTCCTGGATTCCTGGATTTGTGAGTTCAGTCCTTTTAGTTTGTTGTCTATTGAACTGTTGTTCGATGTTCTCTATGGATCTGCTGCACCTGGATTCTCTCTTCCATCTTGTATATGTTGTGATGCTGATCTATGGTCCGTTTCCTAGGGTGTCTTTCAGTGGCCTCGTGTGGTGCGTACTTCATTTTTAGCTTGTGATGGTTTTGTTTCATTTACCATTGCCTTTGTGGGTGGTATTTCGGTGGTGTGGGTTTAGAGGAGTTGACGTGGGGGTTGTTTCCTGTTTTCTTTAGGGCGTAATCTTTAGCCCCAGTGCTCTCCTGTTAATTCTTTAAGTGATTATGAAATCTGTCTTGAGTCTCTATATCATATGAGAAATGATAATCTGGGTTAGATTTACTCGTTGTGTTGGCCAGGACTAGGGTGGGTGGAGGCTTGGTTTGATGATGGTGAGTGTCTTGATTTCTGTTAGTTTGATTGTTACGTTTTGCTTTCGCATCTGGTAATCTCTGAAGCTAGCTGTTATAGTTGTCTCTGTTAAGAGCTTGTTCTTGAGGTGACTCTGTTACCCTCTATAAGCAGACCTGGGAGGGTAGCACTCTCTTAGTTTCAGTGGGTAGAGTATTCTCTGCGAAGTCTCTTCTTGCAGGGAAGGTCCCAGATATCTCGGTGTCGAAACCGGACTCTGGCAGAAGTTGTGTCCACTTACTAGAGTCTTAGATCTTTTGTGGAATCCTGTGGGGCCTCGGGGTGTCAGGCGCTCGCTGGCAAGCACCCCGGTGCTCGAGTTGCTGGAAAGCAATTCTGTTCATTGAATGCGTGGTCTCTGTTTAGTTCTGTCCAGGATCTGTCCACATGATCAGTAGTAAGGGTGAAGTATCCAAATATTGTGTGATGTGCATAATGTGTTTGATTCTTTACTAGTTCATTAATGGATGTGGCGGCCCTTGATTTGGCAAGTATTCAAATTGGATTTTCTTGGAAATTATTTGATGAGATGACATGTGCCTCTGTATTTTTGAATAACTTTGGCGTGGGAAGTTCTATATGATATTAAATGACTACTCGCCTTGTTTCTTCTGGACCGTTTACTGGAAAATTATTTACAGTGTTAATGAGGTAGTGTCTGGTTGTCATGGGTGGGTTCCTGTATGCGCAAATGGTTGGGTCATGTTTTATAGCAGTCTGTTGTTATGTCTTTTTATTTGAATCGAGTCCATTTGATTATTATAGATATTAGAAAAAGTTAATTATTGACTCTGATTTTTGTTGTTAATATTGTGTTCTGTTTTGTGATATCTTCTTTTCAGTTCATTGAAGGATATATTTTGCTTTTCTAGGGCATAATTTCCTTCGTTGTGTCGGTTTTTTCTCTTTATCATCTTTGAAGGCTGGATCATGGAAAGATATGTGTTATTCATTTTTGTCATGGAAACTGGTTTCCTCATGTAATTGAGAGTTTCGGGTAAAGTACCTGCTGGCATTGTTTCTCTTAGTGTCTGCTATTAACATCTGTCAGGGTATTATGGATTTCATGTCTACTTGGTGAAAAGTCTGGTTAATTTAAAAAGGCCACCTTTATGTTTATGACTTTTTTCTTTAATACTTTAATATTTCTGTCTTTATTTAGTGCATGTGTTGTTCTGATTATAATGTGTCCGGAGAATTCTTTTCTGTCCCAGGCTATTTTGGAGTTCTGTAGGCTTCTTGTATGTTATGGGATCTCTTCTTTATAGTTAGGAAGTTTTTTCTATAATTTGTTAAAGATATTTTGACTGGCTCTTTAAGTTGAAAATCTTCTTCTTCTACTCCTTATCAGTAGGTTTGGTCTTAATTGTGTCCCTGGATTTTTATGTTTGGATAGTCTTTTTGCATTTGATTTCTTTGAATTGTTTTCCATGCTGTTCTATGGAATTTCTCTGCACCTGAGTTCTCTCTTCCATCTCTTGTATTCTGTTGCTGATGTTCACATCTATGGTTCCTGATTTCTTTCCTAGGATTTCTATCTCCAGAGTTGTCTCCTTTTGGGTTCTCTTTATTTTTTTTTCTACTTCCATTTTTAGATCTTGGATGGTTTTATTCAATTCCATTACCTGTTTCGTTGTGTTTTCCTGTAATTCTTTAAGGATTTTTGTGTTTTCTCTTTAAGGACTTCTACATGTTTAGCCATGTTTTCCTATAATTCTTTAAGGGCTTGTACCTGTTTCACCATGTTTTCCTGTATTTCTTTAAGTGAGTTATTAATGCCCTTCTTAAAATCTTCTACCACCAATCTGAGTCTTGCTTTTCGGTTGTTTTGGGGTATCCAGGACTCTCTGAGGTGGGAGTGCTGCTTTCTGATGATGGTGAGCAGTTTTGGTTTCTGTTAGTAAGATTCTTACATTTGCCTTTTGCCATCTGGTAATCTCTGGCATTAGTTGTCATAGCTGTCTCTGGCTGGAGCTTATTCCTCCTGTGATTCTGTTAACCTCTGTCAGCTCTCATAGGAATCCAACTCTCTCCTGAATCTCAGTGCTCAGAGCACTCTCTACAGGCCACCTCTCCTCTGGAGGGGTGGGGAGCACAGATGTCTGGAGCTCAGATCTGCTTCCTGGCTGAAGATGATGGCCTGAAATGGGGCCTGTCCCAGAAGCTATGTTGCTTCTGCAGTCCACAAGCTTTCCTACACAGACTGGGCTCTGAGGGACTCAGGATACAAGATGGCTCTCTCCCCTGCTCTGGTGGGTAAAGCAGTCCCTGGCAGCCACCTCTCCTTTGTTGGGGAAGGAGGGGAGGTATCTGGAGCTCAGATCTTCTTCCTGGCTGAAGATGCAGGCCCGAAATGGGGCCTGTCCCAGAAGCTATGTTGCTTCTGCAGCCTGCAGGCTTTCCTGTACAGACTGGACTCTGAGGGGTGGGATACAAGATCTGATTATATTCTTAAACTGTCTTTTAGCCTTCTGAGTTTTGTCACTAGTATAGGTTTAGGTGCTGAATTCTGAATTTATCTCTATTGGGTGGGACTTTTGTAATATTTTTCCCTTGGTTTCTGTTTCCTCTGTCTTCTGACCTGAGTGGTCTGGAGTTCTGGTGACTAGGAAGGTGGCTCCTCGGAAGTTTTTGTGCCCTGTATGGCCTCAGAGTTTTGTGTGATAAATTTGCCTCTGTGGTACCTAGTACCAGTGTGACCTGGGGTCCTTGGTGTTACAGTGTCCTGTGGGAAAACAGGCAGAGTTGTGGGCCAGAAAAAACAGAGTCTAGGATGGAGTGCAGTTTCAGGGTGTTGGGTGCGTTTTAAGAAGGCTTGGCAGGCAAGGGCTTGAAATGGAGCCTTACCTGGATATTTCTTGTGCCTGTGGGCTTCTTCGAATGCAGGCAGAGTTGTGGGCCTGCCTGAAAATGGAGTTCAGAAGACAGGATGAAGTTTACCCCTAGTGGGTGTGCTTTAGGGGGATTTAGCTGCAAGGGCATTCGGGGGAATGGGGGTGCTGGGTTTTATCTGACTGGACCTGAGGCCTGCAGGCATCTGGAGATGCAGACAGAGTCATCGACCAGAAAATAAAGTGCTTAGTCAGAGTCAAGGCTTTGAAATCTAAAAATTTGTCCCCAGTGACATACTTTCTGCCACAAAGACCACACTTCCTAAGCCTCCCTAAGAGCACCATGACTTGAACAAACATTCAAATGTCCATGACTCAGGGTGACAGCTCATTCAAAACACCACATCTAGCAAGCACAAGACCCTGGATTTGATCCTCAGCATAAAGGCAAAATTGCGTTATATCCTTTAATCTATTCTTTGTATACTTGACTATGGGAAAATTGAGTCACACTTTATCTGTTATATTATATTCACATTTGTTTTCTTAGTGAATCAAGGCTGTCTTTTCCTAGAACCAAATGTTTAGTACAGTATCATTCTCAATAGTCTTATGAAAATACCTACATAGAATAACACAGCCAGTTGGATCATTTTCCTATTCTTGATCATTTTAGGTTGTTTCTAAGTATCTATGGCTATAAAAAATTAGTCAGTCTTGAAGGCTTGAGACCAATTTTGTGAGTAGAAGTCTTGTATGGAACTTCAGAAGAATTCCGAGGATGTACAAAGCCAGAGGCCAGATAAGGAAAGTGGAACCAGGAACACCAGCCTGCTTTGAAAGCACGCTGCCCTTAGGACTCTGAGGAGAACCCCATCAGAAAGTGAAAGGCTGCAGCTGCTAGTAAGAAAATAGAGTTGAAAGAAAAAGTCAGGGAGATAAACAAGAGGTCATTGCAAACAAGGAAAACAGTTCCAAAGCAGAATTGGCCAATGCCAAGGGCAAGGGGGAAAAACAGCTCAGGAAATTAAGGTATCAAAGATGGCAGGGAGAACAATTTCTCTGAGTGTGGCTCATAATGCCATCTTTTTAAACAATGCAGTCTGGATTTCCATGTTCATTCATTATAAATACAGACAATGCATCAAAACTGCCATTCTTTGTGGGTAGGGGGAGTGGTTGAGACAATAAGAGCACTGGCTGCTCATACAGAAGATGTGAAGCCACTCCCAACACCCACAGCAGATGGATAACACCACCTTTGACTATAGTCCCAGATGATCCTAGGCTCAGCTTCTAACCTCTGCTGGCTCCTACCTCCATACAGGGCACAGAAAATCAGGCATAAAAATCATACACATAAAGTTAAAAGAATAGGTAAATCTTTTTTAAAACATCATTCTTTGAAGTTTAGAATTTGATTTTCCTGATATTTCCCTGGTGTCATAAAATTGGAGGGATGAAATCCTATTTTTTTTTCAGTCAAAGTTACCTTCTTTCTTTCAATCAGTGTTTTGACAGGTGGATTTTTTTTTGAGTTTCTGTTTTGTTTTGTTTGTAGTGCTGCACAGGCCAGGCATGGAGCTATTCCCAGGCTCTGGGTGCTTGTAGCTCAGTCTAGCCTAGAATTCACCATTCCCACTCCTAATAAATTTTGTTGCTGACATTAAAGAATTAAGGAATGCATTACCATTGTGGGCTGATCTCTCTCTCTCTCTCTCTCTCTCTCTCTCTCTCTCTCTCTCTCTCTCTCTCTCTCTCTCTCTTTGTATGTGTGACTGTTTGACTGTCTTTCTGTCTCTTTTTCTTTGTCTCTCCCTCTATTTCTATCTCTTTGTCTCTCTGTCTCTGTCACTATTTCTATCTCTCTTTCTCTCTATCTCTATGTCTATATGTCTGTCTCTTTCTCCTCATCTCTCTCTATGTTTCGGTCTCTCTTTATCTCTCTGTCTCTGTCCCTATTTCTGTCAGTCTTTCTATCTTTGCCTGCCTCTCTGTCTCTTTCTCTCTGTGTCTCTCTCTGTCTATCTGTTTCTCTCTCTCTGTGTGTGTGTGTGTGTGTGTGTCCACTCTCCCTTCTCTCTCCTCTTTCTGTGGCTCTCTACCCTTGGAAGGACACAAGAACCATGTGAACCAACATAGCTGTAGTACAGTGTGTGATGCACCATACCATCAGGGAGCCATTCCCCTCTTTCCTTTGAACTTTCCATCATGAGACTTGAGAAATCTGTTCCAAAGGAAAGCATCTGCATTCACACCAAAGAGAAGAAGCCCATCTGAATTTTCAGGTCCCACGTTGAGCACCATAGATTACAAAGAAATGATGTAAGCCATTTGTTCAGACCTTTGGGACTGAGTCAGAAACAGACACACAAAATGAGCATACATCATGCAATCCTAAAGGACATAGATGAGGAGAGAATCCAGAATTTGGAGCAAAAGAACATGTAGAAGGCTAGTGAATTCTGGGGATGGCATCCCTGTGCCTGGGGCTTGGGTAGATAGAAACCCATCTGCTATGTGGGGCTGTGCACAGATCATACACATGCAAGTCACATGCCTCTGCTACCTCTCTGTCCCCTCAGGTACAGATGTACCCCAATCACTGATGCCAGTTGGGAGATTCTCTTCTACAATCTTAAATTCACCAGAAATCTGGAGGAGCTGGACCTCAGTGGAAATCCACTGAACTACTCTGCAGTGCAATATCTCTGTAAGGCCCTGAGATACCCTGGCTGGCAACTAAAGACCTTGTGGTGAGTCTGGACTGGGTTCTCCCCTGAAACAAGGGTAGATGGAAAGATGTCTAGGGTGAGGCTTGGTATTTATCAAATATTCACTGAACTCCAATGACCACACCTGTAACACATGCCAGACTTGTTAAGAAAAACAAATGGGACTCTGTTCTTGGGGATCATGAAAGATTGCATTCATCAAGAAATCCCACTAGCTAATGATTAAATTGGACTCATGAGGACCTCAGTGGAGCACACTTCCTGAGGACATGGACAAAGCAGAAGTAAAGAATACAAAGGCAAAGGAAAGCCTGAGGGGAGAATGTTCCAGGTCTGAGGAGTGGCATCTCCCCATTTCCTGCTACCCTCTGCCCTCTTAAGAGGCCTTCCGTTCTGTTTCTATGGACTCTGTCTTTATTAAGATTTCACATAACAAGTGAGATCATGCCTGACTTTTTGTCTAGCGAATTTCACATCACATGGAATTTACCAGTGAGCTATCCTAGGCCTCGTGGAGCTCTGCCATTCTAATGGCAGCAGCATTGGTCCTGACCTGTAATGCTCCTGAAACTCAGCTGTGGGAAAGATGGAATTATCTACCTAGGCCAGAGAGCTAAGCAATGCCAGCACAGCAAGCCAGAAATTACAAATGGAGACGTGAGCTAAGTTTCCATGGGCAGTGAACCTTGGAAAAGTTGACACTGGACATCTCTCATGCAGGCTTGTTGACTGTCGCCTCATATCCACATACTGCTCACTCCTGGCCTCATTGCTGAGTGACCATCCCAGCCTGACTGAGCTAGACCTGCAGCTGAATGACCTGGGTGACAATGGTGTGAGGCTGTTGTGTCTGGGACTTAGGAATCATGTGGGCAACCTCAGCATCCTGAGGTAAGCAAGCTGGGAGATTCAACTCTGGACAGAAGTAGAGGAAGGGACATTGGTGGGATTCAAGCTAACAGGGCATAGAAAAGAAAGGGGACAGATAATGCATAATCAACCTAGTTTTTGATCAGCTTGCTCATGCCCTGTGATTCGGCAAGTCACAGTCTTCTCTAAAACTCAGTTTCCTTGTATATTAAATGGAATGTGGTACCTGTCCCATGAATATGTAATGTATATGACATATTACATATGAAATAGCATGCAGTATGCATATGTAAAAAAATAATACTAGGTAGGTGTCTGGACATGGTAGAATCACATTCATTAGCATGGCTTATAACATAAGAGACTCCAAGGGTATTGTTCCTTCAAGAGAGTGCCTCAATCATTATTCATTCATTAATTCATGTATGCTCTATGTGTGCCAAACATTGGTGCAGGCCCTAGGAAAAGAAACACAAACACACATAGCTCTGTCTTCTGAGTTATGTGGAAAGAGACAGATATTGAACAACCATCAGTCTGAGACTCCGTACTGACCAACTGCTAAATGCTGTTCACTCAACAATATTATGAGAGTATAATTCTATAAGAGGCATAATTTTATTCAATGGCTCAAGAGGGATCTCTGAAGCCTTTAGGAGAAATAGTTCTTAGTTCAGCAGACATGAAGCCAGCAGCTCAGGCAAGGGCAGAGTTGGGGAAGGCTCTGGAAGAGATAGTCAACCCATAAAGTGTTGACTACAGAAGCCTGAGATAGTTTTCAGCACCTGAAGCTGTAAGATTCCTCCTGGCCTAGAGTTCCATGCAAACTAAGAAAGCCTCAAAACTACAGCCCTGGAGACATGTGTACTTCTCCACACAGCCCTTCATGCTGTCTCTAAGCTGTCCCCTCTCTGGTCCCTCCACCTCTCTAGCACAAGTCCACAGGAAGTTTCTAAAGGAACACTTCACAGGGGTTGCTGGCCTGTGCCCTTCATGAGCTCAGAGAATCACAGAAGCTCTGGAGCCCTGTACCCAGAGCCTGCTGGTTCTTCCAGCCAATAGGAAAATCAGACACACCTGTGCCCTGGAACTTCCCTCTGCCTGGGCTTCTGTCCCAACAATCAAACCTAAAGGAGCAGCTGGGCAGTGAAGAGCCTTGCTTCCACCGCTCTCACAGCTGAAACTGGCCCAGCTGCTTGGTACCTTTGTTCTCCCACCTGCTTTCAGCCATGACTGTTCCTTAAACACTGAAGAGCATGTCCACAACTGGCCTCTGCTGCAGGTCTGCCTTCCAGACAACTCAGTTACATGTGAATTCTCAGCTGTCTCTCTCCATCCTTAAGACAGAACATTCTTGAACTCAAAGGCTCTGTCATCCTCCCCATAAAGTAGCTTAGTGTCATTGCACAGCCTCTCAGAGGAAGAGGAGCCTTTCCCCTCCTGCCTTGTCTGTGCCTCACAGCAGGCAGAATGGGAGTGATGTATCCATGCTTAAGAACTGAGGACTCTGAAACCCAGAGAAGGCAGGCACTACTCTAACACCATGAACAACCCTGCAACTTGGGGATCATAAGAGTGGACCAGAGGACTTTAGTAGTGGCTTCAGTGTAAGGACAAGATTTCTTTCCTTAGCACTAAAGGGATGGAGGGGGGAGGTGAGAATGGAACCAAGGCTCTTTCCTTCATGGTGAATGTCTATGAAACCTTGCATCCCACCACTATGTGTTCACTTCAAAGAGCTGCCTAGAATCACTTTGGAAATATGGACATGACCTCCATCCACAGGGAATGCTGATAGCTACAGAGATGCTCTTTGCTGACTGCCCCCTCTCTAGGACAGCCGTTTCCAATGACTGACCTGTATAGAGGGGGTTTTAGGGGCCATCCCCTCATTTCTTTTCTGGAATATTCCAAAAGACCTCTTCTTTTATTCACATCTCCCTGAACACTGAACAAGTCCCACTGAGACAGGCTCATAGACACACATTCTTTCTCTCAGCCTGCTGATGCTCTTTCTGTCTCTCCCCTTTGTCCTGAGTTTTGATCAAGGAAAAGACTGAATAAGCCTCCTCACTGGATCCATCCACAGACAACAGAGCTCAGGACCCTGAACTCTGACCTCTCAAGATCCTGTGGTAGATCCCAGAAGAAACAGCCCCTTTTTGTGCTTGTAGGCTGGATCAGGCCTCTCTCAGTGCCCAGGTGATTACAGAGCTCAGGACCCTGGAGGCAGAGAATCCAAAGCTGCACATCTCCAGCATATGGTAAGGGAGGAAGGGAGACAAAGATTTCCCTCTGCTCAACCCTGTTCCTATATGGCTGGTTCAAAGCTGAGAGGTGGGAAAATGGTCCTGAGGTGGGAAAGACACAGAAAGTCTGGAAGAAACCAGGAAACCACAGCAATTGAAGTAAGGAAGAGTTGAATGTAAGGAGGTTGTATGATTTTTTTAAGAAAAATAGAATCATATAATATGCCTACTTAAGCTCTTCCATCAGATAATAATTATGAAAAGGTGAGTTAGTGGAGAGTCCCCTGGGAACAGCAAGTGTGATGACAGTAGCCACCAGTAAAGCCAGACAACTGGAACTATGAAAGCAGAACCCACAGTGAAGTAAGACATAGAGAAACAGAGTACAAAACACACCCTGTGTATCACTGTTTAAACTCTAAAGCTCAGACAGACACATACACAAAAGGGAATGGGTATGATCCAAGACACACACACACACACACACACACACACACACATTGCTATGGACTATGAAGCCTTGGGGAAGGAAAAGTCCATTTTCATCCCCCAGGGACTGTGCTAAAGCCTGGTTTTTGGCACATTTCAGTTCATGACTATGAATTCCATCAGCTTCTAAGTTCCTAGCTTCTTGCTCCATAGGAAATGAAAGGGTCCTCTAGACAGAGGAGGGTCATCCATTCATTGAACAAACATTCCTGCAGAAACACTATGCATCAAACACTATTTGGTCATCTTAGGACGTATTAATGTTCAAGGCAGACATGGCCCAACATTTATTACCCCACTCCAGCAGAGGTAGCACTTGCTACCCCACTGTCCAAATAATTGTACCCAGGGATTCTGTGAGTGCAGTGGTGGTCTGTCTGACCTCATGCAAGCTAAGGTGAGCTATGGTGACTTCTCAAAGATGAGAAATCTGGGAAGAGGCAAGAAGTAGGAAACACCAGGCATAGAGTTTCTAAGGAAGCAGAAAGAACACCAACTTGGAGGGAGAGGAAACCACATGTGGAAACCTTCAGCTCTGTTCACCATCACCTCAGAGATCCACATAAATGCAGGTTCTCGGGCCCCACTCCATCTCTACTGAACCAGAATCTCAGGTAGGACAGCTTCATTCAGTGAGATTTCTGATCTAGCAGCTATCCAGGTGACATTTGAACATGGTAATTTGCAAGTCACTGATCTAGAGGTCAATGAGCAGAAAAAGTAGAGGAGGCCCTGGAGTAGACAGAAGCCAGATTAATAATAATGCCCCATGCCAAGAAATTTCTACTTCTGCGCAGAGGCAACAAGAGACATTCCATTGTCTCAGTCACGAAGTGACATCTCCTCCCATGTTTTATGGTCAGCTACTATGCAGAAAACATGCTGGAAGGGACCACATCAGGAGCAGGAATACCCATCAGAAGATGTTGTCAGTGGCTCAGGATATTGCTCCTCCATCCCAGGACTAGGATGCAGACTTTGTGAGTGTAGAGTAGAGAACAGAAATGAGGAGAGATTTAGAAGGTATTTTCTAGGTGATTAGCATTCACAGTGAGTGATTATTAGTTTGTTTTCTGTAGCAAAAAAAAAAAATGTCGACACTGGGCACCAGATATAAAGAATAGAGACTACTTCTCCCAGTTCTGGATATAAGGAAGGGCAAGAGCATGGACTCTGCATCTAGAGAAGCCCTTCTTGCTCTTCCATCTGATTTCCCAACAGAGAAAGTTGAGAGTAAGACATTAAGCTGGCTTTTGTGTCAATCCTGTCAGGGCACAGGGATCAACCTCTGCAGTGACCATATTGACCCCTTTATGAAGGCAGACCACTCATGATTTCATCGTGTCTGACCCTTCATCCTGTGATCACTGTGGCATTGCACTGGGGATTAACATTCTAATGTGTGGACACTGGGGAAACATTCATATAAAGCAAAGATGGGGTTGAGATTATCCTAGTTCTGATACATGGATGAATCATTCATACAGTTGTGACTCAGAGAAGAAGCATGGGACATAGTTAAAATCCAGATTGGTTGGATTTTGTGTGGGGATATTGTGTACAGAACCCTGGTCCTCTGTGGTTTTCCTGACATCTGAGGGAAAGAATATGTCTGTGTGTAGGAAGCCACCTATGATGATCCCTACTGAGAACAAGGATAAAGAAGAAGTGGGTGATAGCCGAAAGTCATTCAAGCAGCAGCGAAAACAATCAGGTATGTGAAAGGATCAGGCACAGAGCCTGTGAGTATAGGTTGTAAGAGCATCTGTAGGAGGAAGTCATCATTTCACTTTCTGTTTTGAATTTTTTATTTTATACAAAAGTACTATATTTACATCATTTCTGCCCCTCTGTCTATTCACTCCAACTCCTCCATCCACAAAGTCTCACATTCCTAACCTCTTCTTTAATATTACTGTTGTTAAATATGTGTGTATACACTTATGTATATGTATGTATGTGAAGAGTCCATTTACTGTTGGTCATATGTACATGTTTGAGGATGGCCACTTCAGATTGGATAACCTGTGTGGTAACCCTTGCCTGGGGAAGACTGATGTTACCTCTCTCCTACCAGCTGTTAAGTGCTTATAGCTCTTTATTTTGATGTAGAGCAATATGAGATTTATCTCATTCACATTAGCATATCAACTACTGTTGTCATTGGGAAGATCTTGTTGAGTCAGTGATATTGTTGAGGTCACATGGGTACAAATTCCCTGTCCCATACAGAAAACATTATCTGTAATAAATGTCCTGAAAGTGGTCATCATTTCTAACCTTCTGTCTCTAACATGGAATGGAATAGTACCAGCTTGCCATAGACAAGAGTCCCACCCCTTGCAAGACCTTCCACACCTAGAACCCAGAGGAAGGATTACTTCCTTCTCTCTCAGCCTTGGAGGCTACTGATGCCCCTCTCCCAAGTCTGTGGCTCATATCAGGTTCTGTACCAGGGCTCACTGTCTCATTCTGATCTGCTATAGCCTAGAACTCACCTCTGTATCCCTGTACATCCATCTTTTGAGTCATGTTCTGTTCTGAACATACGCACTTGAGACATGCTAGGAAGAAAACTAAAACACTAAGACTGGCTTAGGAGCAGTTATGGAAGGATGGCTGCTCAAAAAGCACAATGTAAAAAAAAAAAAAAAACCACACCATACACACAAACTCACTCACGCTACACACACACACACATTTGTGTAGTTGTGTGTGTAGTTTGTGTGTGTGTGTGTGTATGTGTATGTGTGTGTGTGTGTGTGTGTGTGTGTGTGTGTGTGTGTGTGTGTGTGTGTGTGTGTGTAGTGTATGGATGGAGGTAGTCCAAGGACCAGTGATACAAACTGCTGATGCACTTCCTGATAGGCCTAGGCTAGTCAACCTAGAAAAGGGTTCAGCCATCGTACATTACTGGGGAATTCGGGGTAGATGAGGCTGGACAACACAGAATGATCACTGGCTGGCCTCTTCTACAGGAGTGGTACTCAAAATTTGTACCATTAACTTGTATCAATGCTCTCTTGTCTCTCCAGGAGACAAACACATGGGATCTCTTGGGACTGACAATGACTTCTGGGGTCCTACAGGACCTGTGGCTACTGAGGTGGTTGACAGAGAGGGGAACCAGTACCGGTGAGTGAGCTCTGCTTGGCAAAGGATGGCTTTCCCCAGTCTGCTTTCCATATGGGATCCCCACAGATAGACCTCCCTACCATCCCAGTCTCTACTGTAACTTTTTCCTTTGCCAGTACAGAAGACAAGGCCAGGACTACAATAAGAATTTGGCACTGTTATAAAAATAGGGGTCTTCTTCAAATTTTTTTTCAAAAATTTAGAAAATAGGAGACAAATACTTTCCTATCCAGTTCCTCGGATCCATCAACCACTTCCAATTTGTTTTAACCACGCTTATTCTTTCTTTGTCAACACTGCCACAGTATTGTGACAGTATAGCTTTTACAGTATTATATGGACAAGATATCATGATTTCACCCACTATAACTCCACTAGGCATCACACATAATTAAGATAGGACCCAGTCTTCCACAACCAGCACACCACTACCAGATCAACTGTGCTGACCTGCGTCCATCGTTTCACCTAAACAGTCTGTGCTCAGCTTTGCTCATTATCTAAAGTGCGATCTTTCTGGTGATTATTGCATTCTCTCTCCTCTTGATAACTGTTTTCCCTGTCTCTTACCTTTCCCTTACATCCATTTATGCTCTGCATTCTTGTTTTACTAACAACAGTGTATGTCAAGAACCTGCTGAAGCTAAGAACTTGACTGTGTATACTGCAGCCCTGTTCTCCAAGAATTATGGTCTCATGAATAATGAATGACTAAATACACAACCATGGTGTCTTCTATATCCTGTTACCCTCCTCCAACACTGTCACAGTCACTGTCACAGCTAAAGAAATTGTTACTTTTCATTTCCTCCCACAGAAACTGGCACTTGTCAACCCAATAGTAGCCAAACAGACAGGATTGAGGAAATAACTGAAGTTCTTGGTAAACCAGTGTTTCAGGGCCAATGATTTATGACAATTATCATCAGATAGACTCTCATTATTGGGAAATATACACTTTAAAAATATAAACACTAAAAACTGAAGATGTACCTGACTGTTTGAGCCATTGTCTAGTGTGTACAGGTCTTTGGCTTGTCCCCCAAACTTCACACACACATGTACACAGACACAGACACTCATGCACACAAACACACACACATACAACTATTTCATCACTTTCATCAACATTACAGGAAGAGCTGACAGCTCTCTACATGTGTTACATGGAGGTTTGCAATAGATCACACAGTACTCACAGTTCTCTAAGATGGTGTTGTTATTAACCCTATGTACAGATGATGAAACGCATTTGAGAGGTTAAATGACTAATCAGAGATCCACATAGACAGCAGAGGAAAAAAGTCAGAGCCAACTGCCTGAATTCAGCTGTGTCCTGAGCTCTGCATTGGGTCTGCACACAACAGATGAGTAGAACTGGTTTGAGTTGATGTCTGCCTCTCTCTCTTTCAGAGTTCAATTGCCCATGGCTGGTTGCTACCACTGTCCCAGCACAGGACTCCACTTTGTGGTGACAAGGGCAGTGACAATAGAGATTGAATTCTGTGCCTGGAGCCAATACCTAGACGAGACTTTTTTAAAGCACAGTCACATGTTGGTTGGACCACTGTTTGACATCAAGGCTGAGCAAGGAGCTGTGACTGCTGTGTACCTCCCTCATTTTGTGGCTCTCCAAGGTAACCAAGGGAAGATTATGGAGGAGGGTAATGGGAGGTAATAATGGGTTGCCATCACAGTCCATATAGGAACTGAAGGATAACAGATGATAAATAAGTGGTTCAAGGTTTCTATAATGAGGTAGAGCAGTTTCCAGAGGTAGACAATGAGATGTTTTGTCATACCTTCTTGTATGATAGATCTTCTTGGAAGCACATATCTCCCAGCCTCATGACTTTATTTCTGTTTTACCAGAAGGAATCCCTAACTAGACAGTGATGTCCTCAGTAGCAATATTAACTGGTGATTATCAAGTACTCTTTACAAACTATGTGCCTCAAGGTGTACTATGTCTGCTTAGATGGAAGGGTATCCTGAGACATGAGAGCCCAGGAACCACACAGCTCTGACGTGGGACAGTGTTCCAAAGTGTTCCAAGGGAAGATCATCCTGAGATTGTGAGCTCAAGAACCACACAGCTCTGAGAGAAAACATCCTCAGCAGAGGCATTGCAGCTCCCAGGGGAGGGTCTCCCCAGCTGACTGGAGAACCTCAGGATCCTCAATTCTGCTCCTTCTCTTTGCTTCTTCTCTTCATCTCTTCATTGCTTCTTGTCTCCTTCCAATCAGAGTCACACCAGGCAGAAAATCCTATGAAAGACATTTATTGGAGGGTCCAAGATCTGGGGTGAAAAATCCAGAGATAGCTACCCTCTGCTCCCAGAAGTGAACAGCAAGGAATTGGACTATGGACAGGGTTTATATAGGACCTGAGGAGTGGAGCTTTTTAGTGCAGAGATTTCCAGATTGAGGATTGATGGGATTTCAAGTCCTGTGCTTGGGGAGCCTGTAAGGAAGAAAATGGTGTCACCACATTATATTTGAGAACTCGAACCACAAAAGAAGAGTATTCTAAGAACAGAGAGGGATCATAAAGTGTTCCAATCACAGTGATCTCCAAATATTCCTTCAGAAAATTGCCTGATAAATACAAGTTTCCAAATGAATGATCTCATAAAGAAAGCCAATACTACAGTCTGTGATCCTAGAACTCTGGAGGCTGAGGAAAAAGAAATTAGAATTCAAGAGCATTCTCGACCACACAGCCATACTCTATCCCAAAAAGCAATAATAACAAGAAAACCAGGAATAGTACAAGTGGATGGTGAGGTTTAATTCCTTTCCTGCTTCAAGAAGCATAACAATAGGATCACCATAGACACCATAGAATCAAACTCACAGCAAAGAAAGAAGGTGTTTGTTCATAGTATGATGCTAATGAGTAGCATGTGGTGGGGATGTAGGGGTGAAGCAACACACACATACACACTCACCCACAGATGTACCCCTCACCACCTGCAGCAGTTGGGAGAACTAGCCCTAGGGTCATCATAGTGGGTGAGCTGGCTCTGCCCCTGACTAGCCACAGCACTTGGGCATGCAGATTGCCTGGGCAGCAGAGTAGTGCTGGCCCTGATAAAAGGGGAGTGGATGAGCCAGCCCTGAGTACACAGTGAGGGAGAGCTGGCCCCACCACCCATCTGCAATGAAGTAGCATGGGCCAACAGAAGAAGAAATGACCTCTGCCTTCTTTCCCCTCACCACCTGAGGCAGTTCAAAAATCTGACCCAGGGTCATAACAGTATACCCATTAGCAGGAACTACATCAAATTAACAAGTGACATTCATCTTCACAATTCTAACCATTGTGAACTTCATAGTCAAGCACATCACTTTGAATCATGACTATCTAATCTCTGTCTCTAAAATTTCAGTTTCATCTCATCATGAAAAATACAATCTGGTTTCAAGGGTCCCATAAGACCTTAATAATTCCAGGAGATTAAGAGTCTGCATCTGAACAGAGATGCAATGCAATTACTTGAACCATGAGCTCCTGAGAAATAAAAAACAAGTTACATACTTCCAACATACAATGGCACAAAATAAAACACTGACATTCCAACATGAAAGAATCAGATCATAGCAAGGACTGCTAAGACCACAGCAAAACAAACTCCATCATCCCAATTTCTGCAGCTTTGTGTCCATATATGGGATTCATGGTATCATTTTCTGAACTCCAAAGGACTTAGATAGCTCCCCCTCTCCAGTTCTACAAATGAAGCACACATAGCCTCTCTGTTAGGCCATGTCTCTACTCCTTGCCTAAAACTTTATTTAGCAGAAAAAGTGTGGTTCTGTCTTTTCCAACATCCCAGGATTTACATTCCCTCTTAGGTGTCACTTTCAAAGTTTCATAGAATGACCTACTAGGACATCCTCAAAGGATCTTTGACTCAGACACAGTGCTTGGCCTCAGCTTCTATCTGAAGCTATGCATCCTGACTCAATGAACCCCCTCAATATAGGATCTTTCAAACATAAAAAAAACCTACATAGATGATACTGCCAAGTTCTATTGACAGCTTTGAGACTTGGCCACACCAATTATCTGTATGATGTTCTGACCATAGGGAAACATTTACTTGAGTATTTTTGGAAGAGAGGAAACCATCCATTAAGGCTTTCTGCATTTAAATAAATTTGGCTCTTCACAAGATGAAGTCTATAGAGTGAGTTTTCCCCTCAAGACACCTTTCCTATTGCCACAGCACAATACAGTTTTCCCTTCTGTGATGAGGATCTCTTTAACAACTACAGCTGATTTTAAAGAATCACTCAGAATGTTTTTTGTCCTGAAACTTCTCCTACCAAATTAGCCCCTTATATTTAAATTCATCTTCACGCACACTGAGAGCATTAACATAATGCATCTGTGTTCTTGAATAAACTGTAGCATAAACAGACTCTTTCCATTTAAATTGCCCAATAAAAATCTTTCTACTCTCAGGAACCTCATGAGCAGGCCTCCATTGGCTCTCAGCATTCTTGTCTTTCCTGCATTCACCATAACATCACCATAAGCTTTGCTCTCAGGATAGAGTATTTCTAGGCCCGAGTATCAAATTCTTCAATATTCTATCCACCAAACAGTTCCAAAGGCCTAAGAACCACTTAATCTTGCTTTTTTATAGCAACAACCCAACTCCTGGTATAAACTTTTTATCCAGGATACTTTACTTGTGACTGAAAAAAAAAAAACCTGACCAAAAAATTGAGGAGAAAATAGACTTATTTTGCCTCACAGTTCAAAGGTAAAGTCAGTTCACCACAACATGGAACTATGAAAGCATGGGGGTGTGTCACCTGGTAAACTTGCATCAACAGATAGGGAGCGGACAACAGTGAATGCCTGTTCTCATGTGACCTCCATTTAACACAGTTCTGAATCCTATTCCATGGAATGATGTTAACCACCTGTGCTAGATCTTCCCAGATCAATTACCCTAATCAAGATAATCTCCTTCTATTATGCCCCCAGGCCTAGACCCAAGGTGATTCGAGATTTCATTAAATTCACATTTAAGATTAACCATTCCAGGGATTCTTATAGCTTTGTCTTCAGTGAACAAAGGTACCCTAGGTCTCAACCATAACAACAAAACTCAGTCCTGCAGCAAAGACATTAGTGGATACTGCCAAATCCCAAAACAATGTGGTTGGTGATGGCAGCACCTTGGTAAACCTGCAGGTTGTCAAGTTTCTGGCAGTAGCCTCTGAGACTGTATTTTTTATAGCATTCATGAAGGGGACCAACATGAACCTCCACTCCACTGTGAAGATTCATGCAGTAACTATCCAGGGACAAAGTCAAAGATGTCTCCCAATGAGAGGCAGCCTGCATGAGTCACCCCTGGAAGAAAGTCACATTTACCCTCCCTGTCATCATGAATTTGTGATGAAAAATAGTTGATGATTCTGTAGTATTGTCACTGGAAGTTAATTAGTAAATCTTAAATTTTAGTCAGTTTTTCTCATAAATATCAAAATTAAATACAAACTAAATGGAAGTAATAATAAAGGCATGTTACAGAAGAAAAATTTTACTTGGGATTCAGTTTCATAGGATGATTTAAAGACCTTCATGAGAAGGAGCATGGCAGCAAGCAGGCAGGCATGGCACTGAAGCTTACAGCAGTAGCTGAGAGTTTACATTCTAATAGGAGAAAAAGAAAACTGATAGTGGTATGAGCTTTTCAAACCTCAAAGCCCACCAGTGACACAGCTCCTTCAACAAGGCAATACCTCCTAATCCTTCCCAAGCAGTTCCAACAAATAGAGCAGACCATTCTCATTCAAACCACCACAATCATTCTAAATCCTTGGGTACTAGTTTCCCAGCCCAGCATGGATTGATGGGAATACTAAATCTACATCCCTTGAATCTCTTCTTTCACAGAGGGAATCGTGGACAGCTCCTTGTTCCATGTTGCCCACTTTCAAGAACACGGGATGGTCCTAGAAACACCAGCAAGGGTGGAACAGCATTACGCAGTACTGGAAAACCCAAGCTTCTCCCCAGTGGGGGTTCTACTGAGAATGATTCCAGCTGTCGGACACTTCATCCCCATCACTTCCACCACACTGATCTACTATCACCTCTATCACGGGGATGTCACCTTTCACCTTTACTTGGTCCCCAATGACTGCACTATTCGGAAGGTGACACAAATATGGGGTTATGGTGGGCAAACAGAAAATTTGAGTCATAGCTACTTAGCCCCTTGGAGAGATTCTGAACTAAGAGTTTGGATATGTTTCTATATGGGGAACCTGATGTGCCTATAAAATACTGCCTTCTCGTTCCCTACCCCACACACCAGAGTCTCATTCAACTGTCTTTGATGCCAATTTACAAATCCTTAAACAGCTTCTATAGCATCTTTTCACCCATCAGAAGGATGAAAATGCTCTATGCCCAACCTGTAGCAATTCCCTTCTTCGGTGGCAGTTACCCTGTTCCCAAAATGAACATGAATGAGGCCAACAATCCAAATATGAGTGTGTCAAAACAGAAGGTAGAAGGGAGCTAAAGAGGTGTCAACCCTACCCCACAAAAGGGACTGATCAACCACCTCACTTCATTCATATCAGCTGTCATAGCTCAGAAATCTAGATAAATCACTGACTGTAATTTTCCCTAGGCCATTGATGATGAAGAAATGAAGTTTCAGTTTGTGAGAATAAACAAGCCACCCCCAGTAGACGCTCTTTATATTGGTTCCCGCTATATCGTGTCTGCCACCAAGAAGGTGGAAATTATCCCAAAGGTGAGCATCCAGGTGTTTCTGATGCAAGGCTTGGGAAACCTGTTGGCTGCTTACAAGGTTTTGTAGAAAACTGAGATTGGGGAGAGAGCAATTAAGATATGGGATGAGCAAGAATACAACAAAGTTAGGTGGAAATTAATTTAAGGAACCCATCAAGAATGCAGACTAGACCTGGGGACTTGAGGAAATCGATTCAATATTGCACAGAGAAGTTTCCCACTAAACATGGAGAGAAGAAGCCCAGGCTGAGGATTTGTGAGCAGGACTTTCAGGATGAGCTCTCACTCATCTGTGGCTGTTATGGTTTGAACCTGAAATGTCTCCTACAGGTGTCAATGGGTAACAGTAAATGTTGTCTCCACACAGTGCTCGTATTTTGCAAATTTGTGGAATCAAATCTGTGAGGCCAGGCTGTCAGAAGCAAGCTGAATGTGGCAAACCTTGGGTCTTATAGCCATGCCCTGCTCCCTCCTCAGAATGCTCATTCCTTATCCTTGGGATGTAACAAGCCATGCCACAAAGTTTTGCTCTAACTTGGAGCCCAACCTTTGATGCATTCACCACCATGAAACTAAACAACAACATAAACCTTTCCTTAAGCTGCATCTTGTCAGGTTTTGCCAGAATAATGAGAAATGAACTAGTATGCTGGGTCCCAGCTGGGTCCTCCACCTTCTGAGAAAAGATGCTTGTTCATAGGCTGTGGGACTATGGGTCACTGCAGTGCAAAAGACTGTCAGTGTCTAATGTGGTGTGCAAGATCAAGAGGTTATGAGGTTGTGGATAGCCTTTATTTACATGAGTAAAGGCTTCTCACACAGTCTCTCTCTCCTCTTCTCTTCTCCTCTTCTCTTCTCTTCTCTTCTTCTCCTCTCCCCTCTCCCCTCTTCTCCTCTCCCCTCTCCCCTCTTCTCCTCTCCCCTCTCCCCTCTTCTCCTATCCCCTTCTCCCCTTCTCCCCTCTCCCCTCTCCCCTCTCCCCTTTCCCCCCCCCCTCTCTCTCTCCAGGAACTGGAGCTGTGCTACCGAAGCCCTGGGAAATCCCAGCTCTTCTCTGAGATCTACGTTAGAGACATGGGTTCGGGAATTAAGCTACAACTCAGAGACAAGGGGCACAAGAAACTCAAATGGGAGGCCTTCCTGAAACCAGGTAAGATTCGTTTAAGACCAGAAACCCTGAGAGTTGGACAAAGGCAATGATTAAGGAGAGATGTATTGTCATTATTTCTTGGTGCCACAAAATAGTCATATGAGTCATGTGGGTTTCTAAATCAATAAAAGGAGGTAGGAGCACAGTTCAAACTATCACACTGTGTTATTCAGCTCTTCACAATTGTGACAAATATATGAGAAAAAAACTTAAAAGAAGAAAGTCTTCATCTAATTCAAGGTCATAAAGCCAAGTTTCAGTCCATAGTCGGCTCCCTCCACCTCTTTAAGCCTGATGTGAAAAAGGATATCATGGAAGTGAGAGCTTCCATGTGAGAGAGAAGTCTGGTCATATGCTATCACCAAAGAAGAGAGAGGGGAAAGGAGAGGAAAGGTAAGAGAGCAGTAGTGGGAAGAAGAGGAGGAAGTGAAGGTGAGACTAGGAGAAGGAGAGAAACTCCATGCACTGCGTTCTCTCCCTGACATGCCCAGTGACTGTCCTCCTCCAACTGTAGATTCCCTTTCCATTCTAAGTACTCACTCCATGATGAGAGCACTGGTGTATGGCTTCATTCATAGACTCACAGTCCTCAGGACCAGTCACCTTTGCATACTACTGCAGTACCAGTCCTTTAACACGTGATCATTTTTCAGGGAATACATCATATGCAAAGCACCACTGCCCTAAGCCCTGTTTTCTCCAACCTGTATTCTCTTTCTGCTCCCACTGCCCTGGAAGTGACAGATTGAAGTGCATAAAGATCTGGCTCCAGTTTACACAGCAACAGCTCAGCTATAGAGTGAAGGGATTTTGCCAGTATGAAATGCTTGATTTTAAATCCATATATAATGTGTATTAATACATTATTTAATTGATTTTATACATACATACAATTCATTCTATTCACTCCATCTTAAAATGTAAAACAGTAAAAGAAAGAAAATATCCTCTCTTCTCTACCTCCTACTCCTGCCAGCTCTGCTTCTTTTCTATAAACCTCATTGCTACATTCAAAAGCTACATTGCTAAATTCAAATTGCTACATTTTCTTTCTCTCATAGTGATTAACTTGGACCATCTGTGTGATCAAGGGTTATGTATTATCCTGGAGAATATAGTGGTATCACCAGCATGTATATAGATGAAATATCTACCTCCTGATCTCCCATAATTTATTATTTGCCAATAGTTTAACAATAAGTGCCCTGTTCCTCTGAGCTGCTCTCCCATAGATAGCTGATTAATGGACAGGCCCAAATAGTGAGGGTCCAGAGACAGGAGCTGTGGGTGCTATGAGTTCATGATGGCCATGGGAATACCCTGCTTATAAGACAGCATTTCACAAGCCTTCTCCATAGAGCATGTTGCTGTATTCTCTCTAATTCTCCTTCCACAAAGTTACTTCAGCCTTATTGGGGTGATATAACTGACTGAATAACAGGGATGAGTATTCACCCATACTTTTTTCTCAGCATCCTGTACAGCTATAAGTATGTGCAGTCACTTCAATTCACATCAAAGAGAGACTTTTCTGATGGAGGCTAAAGTAGCTTTTGTCAGTGGTATAAATATAGATATTTAGAAGGGCATTAGTATGATGTTCAACAAGCTAAGCAGCAATAGTAGATTCTCTCAAGGGTCTAAGATTTAAACAGACATGGGTTGGTTTATTTGTTTTACAAGATTTATACTGCTAGGGATGGAGTCTATCTAATGGAGTGGGAATCACTGAGCTAGTGACTACTTCCATCATGTTTGTGCCACTGTGCAGCAGAGGGACCACCTTGGCAGGTTGGTTTATGATCGTAGAGAACCCACCTGGGTCACATGGATGCTGATGCCTTTTCTTCCTCAGCAGCCTGAGGGCTTAGCAACAAGAAAAATATTCCAACTCACCTGCACCTTGAATTATCTATACCATATATCTAAGGGGTGTGGTGTATTCAACAATAATGCCTGATCTACTAGTTCTTCAGGGTAACTAGTCAGAATGAAATGAGCCTGTATTGTCCTAGTGATCTCCAAGACTTCCCTGCCCACAAACTCCTAAAGAGGTGTCCCACAATTGGAACTGGAATTTTGTTTTGAAACTCATTACTTCTATGATTTCCATTTCAAGCCTTGTTTGTTGTTATGTTTTATATAGTTACAGAATAATAGGTTTCTAGTCTACCTAAGTTTTACCAATCTGCTACTGTCCTTTATTCAGTCCCTAACGTCAAGTCCGATTTCTAGTTTTCTGGTTTCCAGAGGTTTACAAGCTTCACATAACAATTGTGTTGTTTCATTCTGGACAGAGGAGTATAGTTCCAGACAGTGTTTCTCTATGTAACAAGCCCAGGCCTTGAACTCACAAAGATATGGTTGCCCCAACTTTCAAAGTCCTGGGATTAAAGATGGATGCCACATACCTAGACTCTATATATTTTTCTTTTATTTTTATTTTATTAGATATTTTCTTTATTTACATTTGAAATGCTATCCTGAAAGTTCCCTATACCCTCACATCCTCCCTGCTCCCCTACCCACCCACTCCCACTTCTTGGCCCTGGCATTACCCTGTACTGGGGCATATAAAGTTTGCAAGACCTAGGGGCCTCTCTTCCCAATGATCGCTGACTCAGCAATCTTCTGCTACATATGCAACTAGAGACACCAGTTCTAGGGGTACTGGTTAGTTCATATTGCTGTTCCACCTATAGGATTGCAGACCACTTCAGCTCCTTGGGTTCTTTCTCTACCTCCTCCATTGGGGGTCCTGTGTTCCATTCTATAGATGATCTTGAGCATCCAGTTCTGCAATTGCAAGGCACTGGCATAGCCTCACAAGAGACAGCTATATCAGAGTCCCTTCACCAAAATCTTGCCCGGATATGCAATGGTGTTTAGGTTTGGTGGCTGATTATGGGATGGATCCCCGGTGGGGTAGTCTCTGGATAGTCCATCCTTTTATCTTAGCTCCAAACTTTGTCTCTGTAACTCCTTTCATGGGTATTTTGTTCCCTATTTTTTTTAATTAGGTATTTTCCTCATTTACATTTCCAATGCTATCCCAAAAGACCCTCATACCCTCCCCCCACTCCCCTACACAACCACTCCCACTTCTTAGCCGTGGCATCCCCTGTACTTAGGCATATAAAGTTTGCAAGACCAATGGGCCTCTCTTTCCAAGGATAGCCAACTAAATATGCAGGTAGAGACACGAGCTCCAGGAGCCCCGGCTACTGGTTCAGTTCAGATTGTTTTTTATTTTTATTGCTTCCACCATATAGGACTGCAGACCCCTTTAGCCTCCGTGTACTTTCTACTAGACGAAAAAAACCCCTTCCATTGGGGGCCCTGAGACAGATTCCAATAGCTGACTGTGAGCATTCCACTTCTTGTTTGCCCTAGGGGCGGGCGCCCCACTGCATAGACACACAAGAGACAGCTGCCTATCTTGCGTCCTTTTCTGGCAAATTCTTGCTAGGCCTATCAATGGTGTCTGCATATGCGAGGCTAATTATGGGAGGGATCCCCGAGTATGGCAGTTTCTACATGGTCATCCTTTAGTCTCAGCTCCAAACTTTGCCTCTGTAAAACTCCTTCCATGGGTGTTTTTCTTTTCTTCCCAATTCTAGCAGGGGCAAAGTGTACACACTTGGTCTTCATTCTTCTTGAGTTAACATGTGGTTTTTTGTAAATTGTTATCTTGTATGCTTTGGGTATTCCTAATTTTCTGGGCTAATACCACTTACAGTGAGTAACATTCATTTGAGTTCTTTTGTGATTGGGTACCTCACTCAGGATGATGCCCTCCAGGTCGCACCATTTGCCTAGAAATTCATTTAATTCATTCTTTTTAATAGCTGATGTAGTACTCCCATTGTGTTAAATGTACCACATTTTTTGTATCCATTCATTGTTTGAGGGGCATCTGGGTTCTTTCCAGCTTTCTGGCTATTATAAATAAAGGCTGCTCCTGAACCATAGGGGAGCATGTGTCCTTCTTACCGGTTGGAACATCTTCTGAAATATATGCCAGGAGAGGTTTGCGGGATCCTCTAGTAGTACCTATGGTTCAAATTTTTGAGGAACACCAGACTGATTTCCCAGAGTGGTTGTACAAAGCTTGCAAATCCCACCAACAATGGTAGAATGTTCCCTCTTTTCTCCAACCATCACTTGCCAACATCTGCTGTCCTCCTGAATTTTTCCCAGGTGCTTCTCAGTCATGTCGGTAAATTCCTCAGGTGAGAATTTCTTTGTGTAGCTCTTGAGCCCCATTTTTAATGAGGTTATTTGATTTTCTGGATTCCACTTTCTTGAGTTCTTTATATATATTGGATATTAGTCCCCTATCTGGTTTAGGATAGGTAAAGATCCTTTTCCAAATCTGTTGGTGGCCTTTTTGTCTTATGACTGTGTCTTTTTGCGCTTACAGAAGCTTTGCAATTTTAATGAAGGTCCTGTATGTAGATTCTCGATGCATACAGCACAAGTCCACCTGGCTGTTCTATTGCAGAAATTTTCCCCTGTGCCCATATCTTCCCAGGCTTTTCCCTGACATTCCTGCTTCTCCCTAAGTTTGAGGATCTCTGGTTTTATGTGAAGTTCCTTGATCCACTTAGATTTGACCTTAGTACAAGGAGATAGGAATGGATCGATTCGCATTCTTCTACATGATAACCGCCAGTTGTGCCAGCACCATTTGTTGAAATGCTGTCTTTTCCACTGGATGGTTTTAGCTCCCTTGTCAAAGATAAAGTGACCGTACGTGTGTGGGTTCATTTCTGGGTTTTCAATTCTATTCCATTGGTCTACTTGTCTGTAGCTATACCAGTACCATGCAGTTTTTATCACAATTGCTCTGTAGTACAGTTTTTAGGTCAGTGGCATGGTGATTCCACCAAGAGGTTTCTTTTATCAGTTTAGAAGAGTTTTTTGCTATCCTAGGTTTTTTGTTATTCCCCTAGATGAATTTGCAGAAATGCTCCTTTTTTCTCAAAATTTTCCCCCCACCCCCGATTTTTTGAAGAACCTTGAGTTAGAATCTTCGATGGGGATTGCATTGAACATCTGGTAAGGCTTGCTTTTTGGCAAGATAGCCAATTTTTTACTATATTGATCCCTGCCAATCCATGAGCATGGGAGATCTTTCCATCTTCTGATTTCTTTAATTTCTTTATTCAGAGACTTGAAGTTCTTATCATACAGATCTTTCACTTCCTTAGTTAGAGTCACGCCAAGGTATTTTAATCAATTATTTGTGACTATAGTAAAGGGTGTTGTTTCCCTAAATTTCTTTTTAATTGGGTATTTCCCATCATTTACATTTCCAATGCTATCCCCAAAAGAATGCCAATCCCTCCCCCCAATTCCCCTACCCACCTCGTCTTCAACTTCTTTGGCCCTGGCGTTCCCCCTGTACTGAGGCATATAAAAGTTTGTCTAAGACAATGGGCCTCTCTTCCAATGAATGCGAACAGGCCATCTTCCTGATACATATGCAGTCTAGAGACAATACGGAGCTCTGGGGGTACGGGTTAGTTCTATATGTGTTCCCACCTAGTAGGGTTGCAGACCCCTTAAGCTTCCTTGGGTACTTCCTCTAGCTTCCTCCATTGGGGGCTTGTGTTGACCCATCCAAATTAGCTGACTGTGATCATCCACTTCTGTGGTTTGCTAGGCCCCGGCATAGTCTCACAAGAGACACCTCTATCTCGGTCCTTTCAGCAAAATCTTGCTAGTGTATGCAATGGTGTCAGCGTTTGAACACTAGTGGAGCCAATGTGTCCTTCTTATCGTTGGGAATCTTCTGGATATCATGCCCAGGAGAGGTATTTGCGGGATCCTCCAGTAGTACTATGTCAAATTTTCTGAGGAAACCACCAGAACTGATTTTCAGAGGTGGGTTTAAACAAGCCTTGCAATCCCACCAAACAATGGAGGAGTGTTTTCTCTTTTCTCCACATCCTAACGCCAGCACCTGCTGTCACCTTGATTTTGATCTTAGCCCCATTTCTGAACTGGTGTGAAGATGGGAATCTCCAGTTGGTTGTTTTTGATTTGCATTTCCCTGATGATTAAGGATGTTGAAGCCATTTTTTTCAGGTGCTTCTCAACCATTTGGTATTCCTCAGATGAGAATTCTTTGTGTAGCTCTGAGCCCCATTTTTAATGAGGTTATTTGATTTTCTGGAGTCCATTTTCTTGAGTTCTTTATATATATTTGGCTATTAGTCCCCTATCTGATTTTAGGATAGGTAAAGATCCTTTCCAATTCTGTTGGTGGCCTTTTTGTTCTTATTTGGACTGTGTCTTTTGCCTAACAGAAGCTTTGCAATTTTATAAGGTCCCATTTGTCCATTCTCGATCTTACAGTCCAAACCATTGCTGTTCTAGTTAGGAATTTTTTTGCTGTACCCATATCTTCCAGGCTTTTCCCAACTTTCTGCTCTATAAGTTTCAGGATCTCTGATTTTATATGGAGTTCCTTTATCCACTTAGATTTGACCTTAGTACAAGGAGATAGGAATGGAATCAATATCGCCAGTTCCTTCTACAACATGATAACATCCAGTTTGTGCCAAGCACCATTTGTTGAAAATGCTTGTCTTTTTTCCACCTGGATGGTTTTAGCTCCCTTGTCAAGTGACCATAAGTGTGGGGGTTCATTTCTGGGTTTTCAATTCTATTCCATTGGTCTACTTGTCTGTAGCTATACCAGTACCATGCAGTTTTTATCACAATTGCTCTGTAGTAAGCCTTTAGGTCCAGGCAATGGTTGATTCCACCAGGGGTTCTTTTTATGCATTTAGAAAGAGTTTTTGCTATCCTAGTTTTTTGTTTATTACCAGATGAATTGCAGAATGCCCTTCTCTGTTCATTGAAGAATTGAGTTAGAATTTTGACAGGGATTGCATTGAATCTGTAGGTTGCTTTTGGCAAGATAGTCATTTTTACTATTTGATCCTGCCAATCCATGAGCTGGGAGATCTTTCCATCTTTGAGATTCTTCATTAATTTCTTATTCAGGAGGACTTGAAGTTCTTACCATACATATCCTTCACTTCCTTAGTGAGAGTCATGCCAGGTGATTTTCATTTATTTTGAACTATTGTGAAGGGTGTGTTTCCCCTAATTCTTTCTCAGCCTTGTTATTCTTTGTGTAGAGAAGGCCATTGACTTGTTTGATTAATTTTATCAAGCTACTTCACTTGAAAGCAGTTTATCAGGCTAGGAGTTCTCTGGTGGAATTTTTAGGGTCACTTCATAAATACTATCATATCATCTGCAAAAAGTGAATATTTTGACTTCATCCTTTTTCCCAAATTTGATTCTTAATCTCCTTTTAGTTGTCAAAAAAAATTTGGGCTCTGGCCAGCGACTTCAAGTAACAATTGTTGAATAGGTAGGAGAAAGTGGGCAGCCTGTCTAGTCCCTGATAATTATGGATTGCTTCCAGCTTCTCTCCATTTACTTTGATGTTGGCTACTGGTTTGCTGTAGATCGCTTTTATCATGGTTAGGTATGGGCCTCGAATTCCTGATCTTTCCAAGACTTTTATCATGAATGGGTGTGGATTTTTCAAGTGCTTTCTCTGCATCTAACAAGATGATGATGAGGTTTTTGTTTTTTAGTTTGTTTATATAGTGGATTGCATTGATGGATTTCCATATATTAAACCATCCCTGCATCCCTGGAATGAAACCTACTTTGGTCAGAGGATGATTGTTTTGATGGGTTCTTGGATTCGGTTAGATGAAGAATTTATTGAGTATTTTTGCATCGATATTCATAAGGAATTGGTCTGAAGTTTCTCTATCTTTGTTGGGTCTTTCTGTGGCTTCATAGAATGAATTGGGTAGAGCACCTTCTGCTTCTATTGTGTGGAATAGTTTGTGGAAAAACTGAATTCATATCTTCCTTTGAAGGTCTGACCAAGAACTCCTGCATAAACCCCATTGGTCCTGGGCCTTTTTTTTTTGGTTTGGGAGACGGTATTAATGATTGCTTGTATTTTTTAGGGATACCGACTGTTTAGATCCCCATTAACCTGACCTTAATTACTTTGGTTTATGGTAAATCCTGTAGAATCATTTCAAGCAGGGTTCAGTTTTGGATTAAGCCTTTTGTTGAAAGGAGTTCTGATGGTATTTTTGGATTCTTCAGGATCTGTTGTTATGTCTCCCTTTTTATTTCTGATTTTGTTAATTAGGATGCTGTCCCTGTGCCCTCTAGTGAGTCTGGCTAAGGGTTTATCTATCTTGTTGATTTTCTCAAAGACCAGCAGCTCCTCATTTTGGTGATTGTTTGTGAATAGTTACTTCTGTTTTCCACTTGGTTGATTTCACCCCTGAGTTTGCTTATTTCCTGCCCATCTACTCCTCTTGGGTGAATTTGCTCCCTTTGGTTCTAGAGCTTTTAGATGTGTTGTCAAGCTGCTAGTGTGTGATCTCTCTAGTTTCTTTTTGGAGGCACTAAGAGCTATGTGTTTTCCTCTTAGTAATGCTTTCAATGTGTCCCGTAAATTGGGGTATGTTGTGGCTTCACTTTCCTTAAACTCTAAAAGGTCTTTAATTTCTTTCTTTATTCCATCCTTATGACCAAGGTATCATTTGAGAAGAGTGTTGTCCAGTTTCCACGTGAATGTGTGACTTTCTATTATTTTATGTTGGTATTGAAGCATCAGGCCTAAGTCCATGGTGGTCTGGAGGATGCAAGGGACAATTTTCAATATTTTTGTGTCTGTTGAGGCATGTTTTGTGACCAATTCTATGGTTGATTTTGGAGAAGGTACCATGAGGTGCTGTGAAGAAGGTATATCCTTTTCTTTTAGGATAAAATTTTCTGTAGATATCTGTTAAATCAATTTGTTTCATAACTTTCTGTTAGTTTCAATGTGTCCTGCTTTGAGTGTCTGTTTCCACAATTCTGCTCCATGTGATGGGAAAGTGGTGTTGTTGAAGTCTCCCACTAGTTGTTGTGTGAGGTGGCAATTGTGTGCTTTTGAGCTTTACTAAAGTGGTAAACTTTAATGAATGTGGCTGCCCTTGCATTTTGAATCATAGATATTCAGAATTGCAGAGTTCCTCTTGGAAGATTTACCTTTGATGAGTATGAAGTTTCCTCGCCTTTGTCTTTTTTGATAACTTTGGGTTTGGAAGTTGACTTTGCATTAGATATCTAGCAATAGCTACTTCCAGCTTGGTTTCTTCAGACCATTTGCTTGGAAAATTGTTTTTCCAACCCTTTTCAAATGTTGACGGTAGGTGGATCTGTCTTTTTCCCTGAGATGGTTTTCCTGTAAGCAGCAGAATGTTGGGTCCTGTTTGTGTAGCCAGTCTGTTAGTCTATGTCTTTTATTTGGGGAATTTGAGTCCATTGATATTAAGCAAGATATTAAGGAAAGTTAATTGTTGCTTTCTATTATTGTATTGTCTGTTAGAGCTGGCATTCTGTTCTTGTGGCTGTCGTCTTGTAGTTTGTTGAAGAAATTACTTCTTGCTTTTCTAGGGGACGTGGTTTCCATCCTTGGTATTTGGTTTTTTTTCTGTTATTATCCTTTTGAAGGGCTGGATTCTGGAAAAGATAATGCTTTGAATTTTGGTTTGTCATTGGAATATTTTGGGTTTCCTCCATGTTCTATGGTAGATTGAAAGCTGCTGGTATAGGATCCTGCTGGCATTTTGTGTTCTATCTTAGTTGTCTGTATAAACATCTGTCCAGATCTTCTGGCTTTCATAGGTCTCTTGGTGTGAAATTCTAGTGTAATTCTGATAGTCCTGCCTTTATATGTTACTTGACCTCTTTCCCTTACTGCTTTTAATATTCTATCTTTATTTAGTGCATTTGTTGTTCTGATTATTATGTGTCTGGAGGAATTTCTTTTCTGGTCGTCCAGTCTATTTGCGAGCTTTCTGTAGGCTTCTTGTATGCGTTCCATGGAATCTCTTTCTTTAGGTTGGAAAGTTTTCTTTCTCAAATTTTGTTGAAGGACTATTTATGCTGGCCCTTTAAGTAGAAAACCATTCTGATCTACTCCTATTGTCCATAGGTTTGGTCTTCTCATTGTGTCCTGGATTTCCTGGATGTTTTGAGTTAGGATCTTTTTGCATTTGCATTTTTCTCTGATTGTTGTGCCAATGTTCTCTATGGAATCTAGTGCACCTGAGATTCTCTCTTTCATCTCTTGTATTCTGTTGCTGATGCTTGCATCTATTGTTTCTGATTTCTTTCCTAGGATTTCTATCCCCAGAGTTGTCTCACTTTGGGTTTTCTTTATTGTTTCTACTTCCCTTTTTAGGTCTTGGATGGTTTTGTTCAATTCCATCACTGGTTTTGTTGTCTTTTCCAGTAGTTCTTTAAGGACTTTTACCTTTTCAGCAGTTTTCTCCTGTATTTTTTTAAGTGAGTTATTAATGCCCTTCTTAAAGTCCTCTACCAGCATCTTGAGATATGATTTTAAATCTGAGTCTTGCTTTTCAGGTGTGTTGGGATATTCAGGACTGGCTGAGGTGGGAGTGCTGGGTTCTGATAATGGTGAGTGATCTTGGTTTCTGTTAGTAAGATTCTTACGTTTGCCTTTTGCCATCTGGTAATGTCTGGCATTAGTTGTTATAGTTGTCTCTGGTTGAAGCTTGTTCCTCCTGTGATTCTGTTAGTCTCTGTCAGCAGTCCTGTGAGTCCAGCTCTCTCCTGAGTATCAGTGGTCAGAGTACTCTTTTCAGGGAAGCTCTCCTCTTACAGGGAAGGTACACAGAGCTCTGGCATTCAGACCTACCTCCTGGCAGAAGATGAAGGCCTGAAACAGGGCCTGTCCGAGAAGATGTGTTGCCTCTGTCATCTGCACTCTCACCTTTGCAGACTGGTCTCTAAGGGATATGGGACACAAGATGGCTCCCTCACCTCTCCGACAGTCAGAGCCCTCCCAGGTAGACACCTCTCCTCTGGCAGGGAGGGTGCCTGGATGTCTGGAGCCTGAAACAGAGTCTGTCCCAGAAGCTGTGTCACTTCTGCCTATCTCAGAAGCTGTGTCACTTCTGTAGTCCGCACTCTCACCTGCACAGACTGGTCTCTGAGGGACCTGGGACACAAGATGGCTCCCTCACCTGCTCTGGCAGTCAGAGCCCTCCTGGACGGACACCTCTCCTCTGGTGGGGAAGGTGCCTGGATGTCTGGAGCCTGAAACAGGGTCTGTCCTAGAACCTGTGTCGCTTCTGCAGTCAGCTCGCTCACCCTCTGCAGTCCACAAGCTGACCTGTGAAGACTGGTCTCCAAGGGACCCAGGACACAATATCCATATTTTTTTTCTTAATTCTGTCCTTTGGGACTCATTAGGTTCTATTCCTTTCCATATGGGAGAGTATTCAGATATTAGAAGATTATAATCATTGCCCAGTTGTATCCCGTCTTATATCTTGGTTTTAAAATTCATGGTCACTCTTTCACTTTCTTCATTAGATGGTCCAGTTTATCTACAGCTCAGGGTCCACCAAGATGATCCACCTAGCATGGATTATAACCCATATCATCTTTGTGTTACACCAATGGAACCAGGGCTTCCCATTACTACAAACAGGGTCCTTGAGCTGACGTCCCTGAACTGTTAGAGCATAGTGGATATAGGGACCTCTCAAAACCTTGAAGTTTATTCGTAATCTGCAATTTATTAATCTCCTTCAGTTGTGGATGAAATTCATTCTGCTATTCCCTTGTGCTCAGTCTTGCTTCAACTTTATTCTACCATCAAATCCAGAACACGAGTTTGTCATATGTGAATGTACAAAGCAAACATGGACAAAAAGATATTTTCTTATACCAAAACAATTTAAGCCATCTCCCAAGGGACTTGATTGCTGTCCACAAGAAATTCAGTTGAGGATAAAATTGAGTCTCCAATCATGTGTGAGAAGTGTCTATTGCACACAGGTCTATTCTTGATATGATGACAAGCTAGGCCAAAGATGCCCTGGATAAATGAGGAACTGTTCACTTTCCAGGTTATATCAAAATGTCTGTTGTTCATTCTCAAAATCTCATGCATGGGTAGAAGTTTCAAAGAATGCACTGAGTGTTGATATGGACATCATTACAGATGCTTCATCTATCCTTTCTTCCAGGAGACCTCAGACCTGCTCTGCCTAGGATTGCTTCAACCACCAATGGTTAGTAAAAACTCTAAGAGGCTAGATATGCCAACAGTATTCTGGTATATCATCTGATCCTTGTGAGAAGGGCAGAGAGTAATGAAGGAGCCTCAGTTTGCAAACCTCACCAGAATGTAGGAGAGTCTCATACCCAGGGTAGTGCTCCTTTCATGCCATTTGCTGCTTCCCATGGTGACAAAAATCTACTTAGTCTTAAACTGAATAACCCTACCATGAACAGCTCCTCCTGGTTATACAGAGGATCACAGTTTTTTTTGTCCCCCCCCCCTCCCCCTACGGGCCTTCCAGAGGAGAAAGGAAGAGAGTCAGGAGTGGAGAAGAAAAGAGCAATTACAGGATAAGAGCAATAAGTGGGCAGCCAGTCAGAGACCCCAAAGGAACATTTCCTTGCTCAGTGCCTTTCTCACCTTTATTCTTAGATGCTCCTTTCTTTCAACATTTTGTGGAACAGCATCGGGAGCAGCTGGTGGCCCGAGTGACATCAGTGGACCCTCTCTTGGACAAGCTTCATGGTCTGGTGCTGAGTGAAGAGTCCTATGAGGCAGTGAGGGCTGAGACCACAAACCAAGACAAGATGAGGAAGCTCTTCAGCCTCAGCCGGTCCTGGAGTCAAGCCTGCAAATACCAATTCTACCAAGCTCTGAAGGACACCCATCCTCACTTGATGATGGACCTCTTTGTGAACTCAGACAAGGGGACAAGGTCTCTTGATGATCCTGACTTCGGTGAGCTCTCTGATTAGAATCCTTATCTACCTGAACTTCCTTTGGTCCTTAGTTTCTCCATCTATAACCTGTGACCAAATGAATTTCCTTTCTGATGGCACTGTTTCCAGGATACCTTTTGACGATTCAGATATTTCCTCTTGGTTTCCCCAGCCAGATGGTCATGTGAGTTGATCATCTCAGAAAATACCCATTGGGGCCAGCAACTCTATTCAGAGCTTTTCCAGAAAGCTCTAAAGGTCAGAGTGGCCAGCCTCAAGCCAGCCTGACCCACCATGATACAAGCAAGATGGGGATGCTGAGAATGGAAACAAAGAGATAATAGTTCTCCCTGGAAAATGAATGTCTTATGAATAGGAAAGGAAGGAGGCTGTTAAACCCATGTTGTCTGGTCACAGATGTAAGGGAGTCACATGATACATCATGGGACTCACTGTCAGAAATACCTAGGATTCAGTGCACTTTGCACAGGCCTTTTGTTCTTGTGATGAATTTGCAAGCCTCACATTTGGTTACATCATCCAGTATGGAGGTGTGAGTCAGGGCTTCAGTGCTCTCCCTCTGGATCAAGCTTTGCATCCCTCCCTACTAGGCTAATGGACAGAGCAGTTAGCCAGCTTCTTAGTGTTGTCCATCATTCCTCTTGACTGCAGGTACTCTAGTTCTGTTGTGTGGATCTCTGCACCCCATTTCTCTTTCTCTTTTAGAATACAGTTATTTTCTCATTCTAACTCCTGTCATCACAAGGAGGTCACTTGAACCTAGACATCTTACCCAGAAGACTCCAGGGTTTTATTGGATATTTCCAAGTTTTGAGATTCCTTCATGTGATACTGACTTCACCAGGAATTTAGAAATATCTTCAACTAAACAAATAAGTCAGTGACAGATAAAGCCAAGATTCTTAAATGTTTATGACAAATAGGACACACTGAGCTTATTTGTAAATAATTTAAAATGTTAAAATATCAATACTTCATAGACATTTTATACAGTGAGCATCATAAATCTTATAAAAAGAAAATATATTTGATTTCATGAATTATTGATGTATTAAAATGAGTTCCTACCACTTTCTCTGTCTTCTTACAAAATACAAGATCACCGAGTGCTCCATCTGACCCATACCTCCATTCAGATGTGGTTAGGATGGGAGGAGACACAAGCCCTGACAGAACAGACTTTCTGTGGCAACATCAAATTTGCAGGGAAAGGAGTGCTAGTGAATAGAATATCTCAGTATTGGGTTTTCTTCCAAGAAATGTTACTATCCCTTCTCTGAGTTCTGTGTCTAAGGTTGTGATCTGCACCCTGCACAGCTGGTGTCCTGGTAATACAAACACATGGTGTGGTGCCAGCAAGAGACACCAGCAACTGCAGAAAGTGCCGGGTCCTTTAACAAGTCCAAAGGGACAGTAAGTATTTAGAAATGGAGACTTTAAAGTACACATTCATCTAACATAAACTAATAATATGAGAGAAATACAGCTTATTCCTCGTGGATAAATTTGCTTGCTTCCTTTCTAGAGCTTCTAGGTGTGCTGTCAGGCTAATAGTGTTTGCTCTCTCTAGTTTCTTTTTGGAGCACTAGGGGCTATGGGTTTTCCTCTTAGGACTGCTTTCATTAAATACTGTAAGTTTGGGTATGTTGTGGCTTCATTTTCATTAAACTTTAAAAATTCTTTAATTTCTTTATTTCTTCCTTGACCAATTTATCATTGAGTAGAGAGTTGTTCATTTCCACATGAATGTTGGCTTTCTATTATTTATGTTGTTATTGAAGATCAGCCTTAGTCCGTGGTTTTGGTCTTCTCATTGTGTCCTGGATTTCCTGGATGTTTTGAGTTAGAATCTTTTTGCATTTGCATTTTTCTCTGATTGTTGTGCCAATGTTCTCTATCGAATCTTCTGCACCTGAGATTCTCTCTTTCGTCTCTTGTATTCTGTTGCTGATGCTTACATCTATGGTTCCTGATTTCTTTCCTAGGATTTCTATCTCCAGAGTTGTCTTCCTTTGGATTTTCTTTATTGTTTCTACTTCCATATTTAGATCTTTGATGATATTGTTCAATTCCATCACCTATTTGCTTGTGTTTTCCTGTAATTCCTTAAGGGATTTTGTGCTTCCTCTATAAGACCTTCTACCTTGTAGCCGTGTTCTCCTGTATTTCTTTGAGTTTTTAATTTCCTTCTTAAAATCCTCTACCAACATCATGAGATCCGATTTTATATCCAAATCTTTCTTTTTGGGTATGTTGGGGTAACCAGGACTGGCTGAGGTGGGAGTGAGGTGGGGGTTCTGATGATGGTGAGTAGTCTTGGTTTCTGTTAGTAAGGTTCTTACGTTTGCCTTTCACCATCTGGTAATCTCTGGCATTCGTTGTTATAGCTGTCTCTGGCTGGAGCTTGTTCTCCCTGTGATTCTGTTAGCCTCTGTCAGCACTCCTGAGTCTCAATTGTCAGAGTACTCTCTACAGGCCACCTCTCCTCTGCCAGGGAAGGTGGGCAGATGTCTGGAGCTTAGATCTGCTTCCTGGCTGAAGATGAAGGCCCTAAACCAGGTCAATCCCAGAAGCTATGTTGTTTCTATAGTCCGCACACTCTCCTGAGCAGACCCTGGGAATTATTTTCTGAGAGCATAAAGAAGCTGCATTCCAGAGATAGCCATGGTTGTATCTTGTGCTGCAGCTATATTTGGTAATGTGTAAAAGTCATGTGTAAGGTGGTACTGGTGTATAAAGCATGAAGGGGTCATGAAAAACAGCTGAGACTTGGTACTGTGAGAGGCCATGGAAGGCCATTGGTGAAGATGCAGGCTCAGTTGCAATTGATGGCCCAGGACTGAAGGTGTCATCCAAAGGAGTTGAGGCTTGATACCCTGAAGAGAGCCTATGAGAGGCTATTGGTGAAGCCTAGATGCAACAGAATACAGCAGTGTTTTGGAGATGCCAGTACCATGAGATAACCACCAAGGACAGCAGTATCAGTGGAGTGGATCAGTCTGGACTTAGAGTGCTACAGAGGGCAGAGCTGGTGAAGTGACAGCAGCCCTTTGGAGGAGCACAGAAGATCATGTGTGTATCTCAGACATTGGAACAAGAAGTTGTGAAGCTGAAGTTGGCTTGGAGACCCCAAGATGTTAACTATGCCAGAGCTACATGATACCTGCCAAGGAAAGCTGCAAACAGAGTCCAGAACCAGCCCAGAAGAAAGAACTTTGTTGCAGTCAACAAAGATGAGAAAGGAGTTTAAGGTCTGAAGACTACTTTGCCATCAGACATGGAGATGCAGAGTTTCGAATCTGCCCAGCTGGTTTCCTGTCTTGCTTAGGGGATTGCAGTTAAGTGATTGGATGGATCTCAGAAGAGACTTTGAACTTTGGACTTTTAACTTTGTCGAGACTTCTATAGACTATGGGGACTTTGGAAGTTGGACTAAATGTACTTTTTTTATTATGTTATGTTTAAGTATAGCCCCCATAGACTCATGTGTTTGAACAATCCTATTGTGGAGCAAGGAGTGGAATGTGATTGTTTGTATATGCTTGGAACAGGGAGGTCCAATGCTTTGTACCATTTGGAGGTGTGGGCTTGTTGGAATAGGTATGACCGGGTTAGAGTAGGTGTGTCACTGTGGATGTGGGCTTAAGACTCTCACCCTAGTTTCCTAGAAGGCAGTCTTCCTCTAGCAGCCTTCAGATGAAGATGTAGAACTCTCAGCTCTGCCTTCACCATGCCTGCCTGGATGATGCCATGCTCCCACCTTGATGATAATGGACTGAACCTCTGAACCAGTAAGCCAGCCCCTAATAGATGTTTTTATAAGACTTGCCTTTGTCATGGTGTTTGTTCACAGCAGTAAAACCCTAACTAAGGCAGCCTATTGAAAGTGAATGGCCCAGGTGGTGGTATTCAAGGGGTACTTCCCCTTCACTGAGAATAACTGGAGGGGCTAGGGGAAGATTGTGTAAAGGTGGGATTGGGAGAAAAAGAAGGAGGAGAAATGCAATCAGGATGTAAAGTGAATAAATATTTTTTAATTTAAAAATAAAATTTTAAACCTCTTCTTATTCTAAAATAATCATTTTAGGCATTAAAATGTGTGTGTATTTCACTTTAATAGAAACTTGATTTTATATAATCTAAACATTAAATACTTGAATAAAGCCAGAATCTAGTGAAAGTCAAGGAAATCCAGTCATACTTTATGCCCTTCTCCTTGAAGGACAAGTATTATCATAGAATTTCCATTTAGTAAAATCTGATCTAAATTTGTATTTTTCCTCTGTTGTAATTTCTGTGTAAAAACTGTGACTTCTTCTAAAACCACACTGACACCAAATACTCCTAGGAAACTGCCATCATTGTTTTCTTTTTTTCTTTTCCAGCCTTTTTGAGACAAGATTTTAATGTGTAGTCCTGAAACTCACTCTGTAAACCATGCTGGCCATGAACTCACAGAGATTCACTTGTCTCTTCTGCCTGAAGTCTGGGATTAAAGACATGTGCCAACAGCATCCAGCCCAGTAATGTCTGTAGCACTCTTTATCATTATGCCAATTCTTGATCCTATACACTTGTCCAAAAGGTCTAGTGGTGGGAGTTGCAATGGGTTCATGGTGACATTGGCCAACATGGTCACACTGGAAGTCTGGTTTACTTTAACCAGTGAGCAGTGCTTCCTTCAAGGTGTGACCCTCATGATTGGTTTGGGCTATGTATAAACTGGTGAAACAGACCAGACCTCTGAATACTCATCACCTCCCTCTTAGAGCCTGAATTTGGCTCTCCCACTTGACAGACTGCCACAAAACAAGCTGAGATTCTCAAGATGGACAGTGCCCAAACCAGCAGAACTACTGATAAGAACAAGGACAGGACAAGTCCCTTCAGGTCCACTCCAGCACCGGGGTGCCTTGCCAGCAGGTCCTGCAAGGTCCCTCACAGGGTCCCCCACGGGATCCTAAGACCTCTGGTGAGTAGAACACAGCGTCTACTCCAATCCAATCTCGCGGGACCTGAGATTGCATTAACTAGGGAAGCAGATAACCCGGCCTGATCAGGGGCACAAGTCCCTTCCTGTCTACTCCAGTACCGAGGTTCCTTGCCCGCGGAGTCTCCGGACACCCGCAAGGACCCACACAGGATCCCCCACAGGATCCTAAGACCTCTGGTGAGTGGAACACACCGTCTGCTCCAATCCGATTGCGCAGGACCTGAGATTGCATTAACTAGGGAAGCAGATAACCCGGCCTGATCAGGGGCATAAGTCCCTTCTGGGCCATGCCAGCACCGGGGTTCCTTGCCCGCAGAGTCTCTGGGACATCACGAGGACCCACACAGGATCCGCCACGGGATCCTAAGACCTCTGGTGAGTGGAACACAACTTCTGCCAGGAGGCAGGTTCAAACACCAGATATCTGGGCACCTTCCCAGCAAGAGGAGAGCTTGCCTGCAGAGAGTACTCTGACCACTGAAACTAAGAAGAGAGCTAGTCTCCCAGGTCTGCTGATAGAGGCTAATCACCTGAGGAACAAGCTCTAACCAGAGACAACTATAACAACTAGCTGCAGAGATTACCAGATGGTGAAAGGCAAACGTAAGAATCATACTAACAGAAATCAAGACCACTCACCATCATCAGAACGCAGCACTCCCACCCCACCTAGTCCTGGGCACCCCAACACACCCGAAAAGCTAGACCCGGATTTAAAAGCATATCTAATGATGATGGTAGAGGACATCAAGAAGGACTTTAATAACTCACTTAAAGAAATACAGGAGAACACAGCTAAACAGGTAGAAGACCTTAAAGAGGAAACACAAAAATACCTTAAATATTTGCAGGAAAACACGACCAACCAGGTGATGGAATTGAATAAAACCATCCAAGACATAAAAAGGGATGCCCTGTGCAGACATAGAGCCTTAAAAGAGCCTTGAGTGGACCCTGTAATGCTGAAGTGGAATAATCTCCATGCCCTTGATCGGCATGCCATCCAGGAAAGCTTCCCTCCTGTGTGTCCTTCTCTACTTCCATGCTTTGTAAGTTTTCCTGTTCAGGGATTGGTGGAGTTTTATGCTCAAGAGATTGGTGGGTGTTTGTGAGAAGGAAGCTCAGGAATTGCTGGGTTTCCTACTCAGGAATTGGTGACTTTTTCTCACCTCCTTTTCCCTGTATCAGGCTCATAGGTTAGGGTGGGAAACCCTTCCCAACTGCAACTGGCTTTTGCAGAGGCACCATCTCTGTGGGACTTCCAGGGAGGTGCTACCACTGTGGACAGCTCCTGCAGAACAAGTCCTGAAGTGAAGTTTCACCAAGGCTGTAAGTTAAGGCATGAGAGGAGGTGTAGCTACAGTGGACAGCTCCTCAGGGCAGCATCTACTCTGAGATATCATGGGGCCACAATTTTAACAGGAGCCTTCATTTTGGACAGCTCCTGTGGGACATTTTACTGCAACAGACATAGGCTGGGGCAGAAAGGAGGGGCCTGACACTGCTTTGATGAGGTTTTTGCAAAGTGACTCTTGGAAACTACAAGGAACATTTGCTACCCATGGTCAACCATACTGTAAGACATTACAGTCCTATAGGCAGGGAGAAAATGATGTCACCACATTCCATTTGAGCCACAAAAGAGGAGTATTCTAAGAAGAGAGAAGGCTCATAAAATGTCCAAATGCAGTGATCTCCAAAGATTCCTTCAGAATATGATCTGATAAATGCAAGGTGGTTCCCAATGAAAGGACTCAAAAAGAAAGCCAATACTACAGTCTGAAATTCTAGCACTCTGTGTGCTAAGACAGAGGAAATTAGAATTCAAGAGCATTCTAGACCACACAGCCAGCCTCTACGAAAGAAAAAGCAAAAAAAAAAAACAAAACAAAACAAAAACAAAAACAAAAACAAAAAAACAAAAAAAAAAAAAAAAAAAAAAAAAAAAAGAAGAAAGCCAGGAGTATTACAAGTAGCTGGTCCAGTTTACTTCCTCTCCTGCTTCAAGGAGCACAACAATAGGATTACTAAGATGCCAGTAGAATCCAACTCACAGCAAAGGAAAAAGATGTTTGTTCATAGTATGAAGATGATGAGTAGGAGGTGGTAGAGATGTAGGGGTGACACAACATACACACACATACATGCACACACATACATGCACACACACACATACACACATTTATGTGCTTCTAACCACCTGCAGCAATTGGAAGAACTAGCTGTAGGGTCATCACAGTGGGTGAGTTGGCTCAGCTCCTGACTAGCCACAGCACTTGGGAGAGCCAGCCATACAGCTTGCCTGGGCAGCACAGTAGTGCTGGCACTGGACAAGGGAAAATGAATTAGCCACTTCAGTGAAGGAGAGCCCCACCACCCATCTGCAATGAGGTAATATGAGCCAGCAGAAGAAGAGATGCCCTCTGCCCTCTTGCCCCTCTCCGTGTTTGGCAGTCCAGAAATCTGATCCCAGAGACATGGTAGTGGGCCCATTAACATGGACCACATCAAGTTGACAAGGGACATTCATCTTCACAGTTCTAACCATTGTCAACTTCATACCCAAGCACATCACTTTAAATCATAACCATCTAATCTCTGTCTCTAAAATTTCAGTTTCATTTCATCATGATAAATACAATCTGGTTTCAAGGGTCCCTTAATAATTCCAAGAGTTTAATATCTTCATCTAAACAGAGATGCAAGGCAACGTCTTAACTATGAACTCCTATTAAATGAAAAACAAGTTACATACTTCCAACATTCAATGACAAAGAATAAACCCTGACCTTCCAACATGGAAATAACAGGGCATAGCAAGGAATGCTCAGACCACAGAAAGACAAACTCCATCATCACAAATTCTGCAGCTTCATTTCCAGCCATGGAGCTCATGGTATCATTCATTGGATTTTAAACAACTTAGATAGCTCCCCCTCACCAGTTCTACGAATGAAGTACACATAGCCTCTCTGTTAGACCATATCTCTACTCCTTGCCTAAAATGTTATTTAGCAGAAAAAAATGTGGTTCTGGCTTCTCCAACATCCTAGGATTTACATTCCCTCTTAGGCTTCACTTTCAAAAGTTCATAGAATGACCTCCCAGGACCTCCTCACAGGACTTTTGACTCAAACACACTGCCTGGCCTCAGCTGCTATCAGAAGCTGTGCATACTGATTCAATGAATCCCTTCAGTATAGCATCTTTCAAACATAAAAAAAAAAACCTATAGGTATGATACTTTCAAGTTCTACTGAAGCTTTGAAATGTGGCCACAACAATAGCTGTATGATGTGCTGACCATAGGGAAACCTTACTTGAGTATTTTTGGAACACAGAAAGCCATCACTTAAAGTTTTCTGCATTTAAATGAATTTGGTTCTTCACAAGATGAAGCATATAGAGTAAGACTTTGCCCTAAAGACACCTTTCCTATTGCCACAGTACAATACAGTTTTCCCTTCTGTGATGATGATCTCTAACAATTACAGCTGATTTTGAAGAATCATTCAGAATGGTTTTTTGTCAAGAAATTTCTCTTGACAAATTAGTACTCTGTATTTAACTTCATCTTCACTCACATTCAGGGCATTAACACAATAAATCTATATGTTTGACCAATCTAGCATGAATAGATTCTTTCCAATTAATATTCCCAATGAAAACCATTCTACTCTCAGGAACCTCATGAGCAGGCCTCCCATGCCTTCTCAGCATTCTTGTCTTTCCTGCATTCACGAGAATGTCACCATAACCTCTACTCTCAGGATAGAGTATTTCCAGTCCTAAGTATCAAATTCTTCAATATACTATCCAGAAAACAGTTCCAAAGGCCTTAGAACCATTTGACCAGCTTTTTTTTAATAACAACAACCCAACTCCTGGTATCAACTCTTTATCTAGGTTTCTTTACTTGTGACTCAAAAAAAAAAAAAAAGCTGATCAAAGAAACTCAGGAGAAAATAGATTTATTTTGCCTCAAAGTTCAAAGGTAAAGTCAGTTTAGCATGACATGGAAGTCTGAGAACATGGAAGTGTGGCACCTGGTAAACTTGCATCAACAGGCAGGGTGCAGACAACAGTGAATACCGGTGCTCGTGTGACATTCTCCATTTAACACAGTCCTGGATCCTAGTCCATTGAATGATGTTACCCACCAGAGGCAGATCTTCCAAAATCAATTTCCCTAATCAAGATATTGTCCTTCTATTATGCCCCCAGGCCTAGACCCGAGGTGATACTAGATTTCATTAAGTTCACATTTAAGATTAACCATTCCAGGGATTCAGATAGTTTTGTCTTCAGTGGACAAAGGTACCCTGGGTCTCAATCATAACAACAAAACTCAGTCCTGCAACAGAGATTTTACTGGACATGCAAAATCCTGAATCAGTGAGGTTGGTGATGACAGCACCTTGATGAACTTATGGGTTGTCAAGTTTCTTTATAGCATTCATGAAGGAGACCAGCATGAACCTCCACTCCACTGTGAATATTCATGCAGTAACTATCCAGGGACAAAGTCAAAGCTGTCTCCCAATGGGAGGAAGTCTGCATGAGTCATCCCTGGAAACCAGACACATTTACCCTCCCTGGCACCTTGAATTAGTAGTGAGAAAACAGTTGATAATTCTGCAGTGTTGTCACTGGAAGTTAATTAGTAAATCTTAAATTGTAATCAGGTTTTCTCATAAAGATTAAAAATAAATAGAAATCATAATCAAGGCAGGTTACAAAAGAAAATTTTTTATTGGGGCTTACAGTTTCAGGAGAGATTCAAGGACCTTCATGGGAAGGAGCAGGGCAGCAAGCAGGCAGGCATGGCACTGAAGCTTACAGCAGTAGCTGAGAGTTTACATTCTGATAGGATAAAAAGAAAACTGATAGTGGTATGAGCTTTTCAAACCTCAAAGCCCACCAGTGACACAGCTCCTTCAACAAGGGGATACGTCCTAATCCTTCCCAAGCAGTTCCAACAAATAGAGCAGACCATTCTCACTCAAACCACCACAGTCATTCTAAATCCTTGGGAACTAGTTTTCCAGCCCAGCATGGATCACTGCAAATACTAAATCTATATCCCTTGAATCTCTTCTTTCACAGAGGGCATCATGGTCAGCTCCTTGTTCCATGTTGCCCACTTTCAAGAACATGGGATGGTCCTAGAAACAATAGCAAGGGTGGAACAGCATTATGCAGTACTGGGAAACCCAAGCTTCTCCCCAGTGGGGGTCCTATTGAGAATGACTCCAGCTGCCGGACACTTCATCCCCATCACTTCCATCACACTGATCTACTAGCACCTCTATCTCAAGGACGTCACCTTTCACCTTTACCTGGTCCCCGGTGACTGCAGTATTTGAAAGGTGACACTGAGGACCACAAATGTGGGGCCACGGTGGGCAAACATAAAATTTGAGTTATAGCTAGTGAGCCCCTTTGAGAAATTCTGAACTGAGAGTTGGGATACATTTCTATATGGGGAACCTGGTGTGCCTATACAATTCTGCCTTCTTCTTGCCCCCTGCACACCCGAGTCTCACTCAACTCTTTTTGATGTCAATTTAGTAATCCCCAATCAACCTATATATCATCTTTTCACCCACCAGAAGGATGAAAATTTTCTATGCTCAACTTGTAGCAACACCCTTCTTCTTGGCAGTTACCTTGTTCCCAAAATGAACAGGAACAGGGCCAATAATCCAAATATTCATATGTCAAAACACAAGGGAGAAGGGAGCTCACGAAGTGTCATCACCCTACCCCACAAAATGGACTGAACAACTGCCTACTTTATTCTGATCAGATGTTGTAGCCCAGAAATCTAGATAAATCACTGCCTGTAATGTTCCCTAGGCCATTGATGATGAAGAAATGAAGTTTCGGTCCCTTCCAGTCCCCACCAGCACCGGGGTAGCCTGGGCATGGAGTCTGGTGGCACCCGCAAGCTACCCACAGGACCCTCCACGGGATCTTAAGACCTCTGGTGAGTGGAACACAGCTGCTGCTCCAATTCAATCGTATGGGACCTGAGACTGCATTAATTAGGGAAGCAGAAAACCCGGCAAAATCAGGGGCACAAATCCCTGCCAGTCCCTGCCAGCACCGGGGTAGCTTGGGTGGGGAGTCTGCTGACACCTGCAAGCTACCCACAGGACCCTCCACAGGATCTTAAGACCTCTGGTGAGTGGAACACAGCTGCTCCTCCAATCAAATCGCAAGGGACCTGAGACTGCATTCATTAGGGAAGCAGAAAACCCGGCCTGTTCAGAACTACAAGTCCCTTCCAGTCCCTGCCAGCACCAGGGTAGCTTGGGTGTGGAGTCTGCTGACACCCGCAAGCTAACCACAAGACCCACCACAGGATCTTAAGACATCTGGTGAGTGTAACACAGCTGCTCCTCCAATCCAATCGCAAGGGACCTGTGACTGCATTAATTAGGGAAGCAGAAAACCCGGCCTGATCAGGGGCACAAGTCCCTTCTGGTCCCTGCCAGCACCGGGATACCTTGGGTGTGGAGTCTGCGGACACCCACAAGGTATACACAGGACCCTCCACGGGATCTTAAGACCTTTGTGAGTGGATCACAACTTCTACCAGGAGGCAGGTTTGAACACCAGATATCTGGGCACCTTCCCTGCAAGAGGAGAGCTTACCTGCAGAGAGTACTATGAACACTAAAACTCAGGAGAGAGCTAGTCTCCCAGGTCTGCTGATAGAGGCTAACATAAATACCTGAGGAACAAGATCTAACTAGAGACAACTACAACAACTAACTCCAGAGATTACCACATGGCTAAAGGCAAACGTAAGAATCTTACTAAAAGAAACAAAGACCACTCACCATCATCAGAATGCAGCACTCCCACCCCACCCAGTCCTGGGCACCCCAACACATGTGAAAAGATAGTCCCTGATTTAAAAGCATATCTCATGATGATGGTAGAGGACATCAAGAAGGACTATAATAACTCACTTAAAGAAATACCTGCTAAACAGATAGAAGACATTAAAGAGGAAGCACAAAATCCCTTAAAGAATTGCAGGAAAACACTACCAAACAGGTGATGGAATTGAATAAAACCATCCAAGACCTAAAAAGAGAAGTAGACACAATAAAGAAAACCCAAAGTGAGGCAACGCAGGAGATAAAAAAAAAAAACCTAGGAAAGAAATCTGGAATCATAGATGCAAGCATCAGCAACAGAATACAAGAGATGGAAGAGAGAATCTCAGGTGTAGAATATTCCATAGAGAACATCTACACAACAATCAAAGAAAATACAAAATGCAAAAAGATCCTAACTCAAAACATCCAGGAAATCCAGGACACAAGGAGAAGTCCAAACATATGGATAATAGGAGTAGATAAGAATGAAGATTTTCAACTTAAAGGGCCAGGGCAGGAACCGAGGGCCACACACTGCAGCAGAGGCCATGGAGCAGTGCTTCTCACTGGCTTTCTCTCCAGGGCTTGCTTAGCCTGCTTTCTTACAGGACCCAGGAGCACCTGCTCAGGAATGGCACCACCCACACTGGGCACTGCCATTCTGATCAATCATGTTGTCCCAGGAAAAGATTAACAGGATACCTGCCCCTAGAAATGTTGCAAGTATGGCTGCTGTGTCATGTGTGCATCAGTAGGTGGCAGAGAGGAGAGAGCCTATGTTCAGGCTCAGTGTTCTGGCCTATGGACTTCTCTGAATGATTAGTGGCCTGACACAATCAGAACCATGCAAGCCCAAGGCAACCAACAGACCTGTGTACTCACAGAGGGGAAGCTGGCCCAGGTGGGGAGCTAGCCCAGGCAGGTGCAAGAGTGAGCCCTAGACAGCCACCATGAGGCCTGGACATGGAGTTAGCCAGAGATGGCCACCAGGCTGCACTATGCAGGTGAGCCAGGAACATGGGTAGCAAACCAAGCATGAGGGGATCCCTGTCCAGACCCATAAAGCACAGGCATGGAATCCCACTCTTGAGAGAAACCGTGAGACCACCCCAGACACTCAAATCCCTCTTGCCACTAAGAGGATCAAGTAAGTGATGTAGGAACGGAAGAGAAAGTAAAACAAATGGATGTGGGCACAAAGAAGAGAGGGAGAACTGAAGACTTGAGGGTGGTGAGGAACAGCCTGATGTGAGTAGCCAGCAATGCCACCTAGGACCATGGTGGTGTCCCGTCCTGTGCTGCCTCTGAGCCCACATCTGGATCCAAGGTCTTTCAACAGCAGGGATGGATTACTACTAAAGATCAGACAGAAATCCCTGCCCTGGGCTGCTGTGCAGAGGCATACTTGTTTCTGAGGGCTGTGCAGAACTGGACCCACCCTTCTACTGGGCATTGTGGGAAAAGAGGCCCAGGGGGCATCTGAGCCAGAGAGCTGAATCTGCCCCTAGCCACCTGGAGTACTTAGGAGAGTGTGGAAAAATTGGCCCTTTCACTGTCTCCCCGAAGGTGGCATGGATGAGGGAGAGATACTCTTCTCCCCGCTCCAACTATTCCTTCACCTCCTGAAGCAGGCAGCAAAACAGGCCCTGTGTTCATGGGAGCTGGAGAGATGGCCATGCTCCAGCACTTGAGAGAAGGGCCAGCACCTTCCCTGGGGAACAGGATACAGCTGCCACTCATGATGAGAGCTCAGGGGAGCTGGCTCTGGTAGCACTAATCTTGTCTGCCTTGCATCAGCTTAGGGGAAGGAGAGATTTCCACCCCTCTCCTTATCCCTAGTTACCATCAAGAGAGATGGCTCTGGGGTCCTAAGATCAAGAGAGCTGGTCTTGCCTGTCACCTGCTGCTGCTCTTCGAGAGTGAAGCCTGCACCTGGCCTGAACAGCACAGGAGAGCTGGCAATGGGTGTGGACGTTGCAGGCCAACTCGGCTTGAGGGTGTGAGCAGAGAAGAGTCTCTGCTCTCATAGCCACCATGTCAGCCTGGAAAGATGGCCCCAGAGTCTGGAAAATAGGAGAATTGGCCCTGTCCCTCACCTGCAGCAACACTTGGGAGAGCAGGCCCTGCACCTCACCAAGGCAGAAGGGTGGGGGCTGGCCCTGGTTGCCAGAGTTGAGATGAGCTGTCTTCAAGGATGTGAGAGCAGAAAAGACAGCCAAGTCCTTTGCCTACTGCAGCACGCAGGAGAGTGGACCATGCAGGGAAGCAGGGTGGAGCTGGCCCTGATGATATGGGCATGAATGAACCAACCCTGAGAGCAAGAGAGTGGGATTGGGTTGCATGATGTGAATTTCTCACCCAATAAGATTAAAACAAAGAAACAAACAATACATTGACACATCAGGCCCCTGCAATAAACCTGATGTCCTGTTTCAATCACAGGGTACCACATGGTAGAAAGAGAAATGAGTTCTGAATGATGTCTTATGATTTGTATATGAACACCATGGTATGCGCATACACATAAACACATGCACACATGCACACACACATACACATGCACATGTATAACACAGACATACAGAAGCACACAATAAATAAAGAAATATTAATACTAAAAATAACAGCCTCTCAGAGACTATCAGCATTTCTTGTGCTGATACTGTGGGTCAGGCACTACCTTGGGCATAGGGAACTTAATAATCACTACAGCAGGCCAAGTGTTGTCAGCCAAGAGCTCCTATTCTCTTTGTAGGGCGACATGACAGAAAGGAAACCAGTTTGTGGTGTTGGCAGTAATAAGAATCAGCAGGAGATAGCAAACACAGAAGTGGATGCTCACAGTCAGCTAATGGATGGATCACAGGGCTCCCAATGGAGGAGCTAGAGAAAGTACCCAAGGAGATAAAGGGATCTGCAACCCTATAGGTGGAACAACATTATGAACTAACCAGTACCCTGGAGCTCTTGACTCTAGCTGCATATGTGTCAAAAGATGGCCTAGTCGGCCATCACTGAAAAGAGAGGCCCATTGGACACACAAACTTTATATGCCCCAGTACAGGGGAACGCCAGGACCAAAAAGGGGGAGTAGGTGGGTAGGGGAGTGGGGGTGGGTGGGTATGGGGGACTTTTGGTATAGCATTGGAAATGTAAATGAGCTAAATACCTAATAAAAAATGGAAAAAAAAAGAATCAGCAGGAGAATAAAGGAGGGAAACTCTGGAAGGGCTGCAGAGAGCAGGTAACAAACTTCTGGCATGTGGAAGTCATTCCAAGACAATGGTGAAGCCAGTGCAAAGGTCCTGAGGTGAGCATGTTCCTGGGGTGCTCAAGGAATAGGAAGGTAGAGCAGCAAACCCATGCAGAGGAAATGAGAAGCTTGAAGTAGGATTCACCGCCAGAAAGTAGCAGGGCAGGAATGAGCAGGTCATGTAAAGCCCTCTGAAAACATGAAGGAACCTGTTTGTCACTTAGAGCAAAACAGGGAAGATTAAAAAATATAAGTGGGGAAGATATGTAAACTAATTCACTACTAGATGTGTGACTCTGGCTTCAAGACTGAGAATAGACAGAAGTACCAGCAGGGAGAGTTAGGATGCTGGGGAGAGATCCAGGAGCCTGGCTGGACCAGCAAGCTCCTTGGCTACAATGAGGAGTCAGATAACAGAAGTGTTTATAAGATGGTGTCAGGGCCGGGAAGATGGCTCGGTGGATAAATCCCTTGCTATACAAGCTTGAGGACAGGTGCTCTGATCCCCAGCATCCTCACAGATGTCTGCTGGGCATGGTAACAGGCTTGTAATCCCAGATTTCAGAAACACTAAACAGGAAGTATTCTGGGTTAGCTGCCTAGCTGTACTAGCCACACCCATAAGCTTTCAAGTCAGACACATGAGTCCACTTGCATATGAACATGCACATACACCACACACCTACAGAAAAACAAGATGATGCTGGTGAGATTCAAAATTCAAATGTGATGTTTAGGAGAGTTAGGAGTCAATGCACACACACACACACACACACACAGAGAGAGAGAGAGAGAGAGAGAGAGAGAGTTTGTGGTCTAAGATGCATTTACTGAAATGAACAGCCTGTGGCTGGGCAGGCTACAGGGAAGAAGAGAAAACAAACATATCCAGATCACAAATCTGGGGGCATCCAGGAGCTACTGCTGACCTGGGACCTGTTGGCAGACCTCGAGTCCCACACTAATGGAAGAGGGAACTGAGCTCAGACATGAGTCCTGTGGTCAGGCAGGCAGGGCTTCTGCAAACCTGGAAGAAGCTCTCACCCTGACTCCTCCAGCTCAGGCATCTGCAGAGACTTAACAGGAAACAAGCTGAGTAATGTTCAACTTCCACTCCCAGTGTTCAGAGGAAGTACATCTGCCGTTCTCTGATGCCTGCCTTCCTGAAAATGGGCCCGAGTCTCTTTCACTTTTGGAGAACAGTTTCCTAGCTGAGGAGATGTGTTCAAGGACACACACTCCGTAGAGGAGCAGGGTGAGTAGCGGGACCCAGATTCCACCAAGCCACTTAGATGTGGGAGGATAAGGGCTGGTCTCACCACACTAAAACATACTGTGGCAGACGTTGGGCCTGCATCCTAAACACCAGGGCCCAGGGCTCAGGGCCCAGGTTCCCAGCCTCTGCTTGGAGAGTCTGCAGGCCAGCTATGATGGGTGATAGACTTCTCGATTCACCTGTCTGGTTCAGGCATCTGCTCCTGTCATAGCCTATCCTGCACCTTCCTGTCTGCCCTGAATCTGCAGGAATTAGTATCCTGAATGATGAGGTATTCAGAGGGAGGACCAGGGATGAGATATATATTAAGTGTCATATATGCTATTTACAGGGGATGGTGTGAGAAAGTCAAGATCCCCAGAGAGCTAAGTTAGTAAAGAAATTTAGTGAGGAAAACACAGGAAACCTCAACACAGTTGCCTTAGGACTGATAACCACAGCACAGGGGTCAGAGTGTGTCCCCCTATATTATAATCTTGGCTCCTCTGAGGCACAGGCTTCGGTGTCAGATCGGCCTTACCAAGTTCACTTCTGGACAAAAACACAGAACTAATGTTCCTTTTGTCGATAAATCAGGGTCTCTAAGAAATATTGTACCAGTCTGTCCCCTGCATAAGTGTGGCCCTTTGGCTTTCTCTGGGTAATGTGCCTTCCATCAAATTTTTAGTTGGCTCTGTATTGTTCCCTTGTGTGGCACCGAGAGACAGAAGACTTCTAAAGATTCCTTCAAAGCGGCTAGCCTGAACTTAGACTAAGCCTTTATTCCCCCTCTGTCCTGTGTCTTTCCAACTTAACCTGGGTCACAATAATGGTTGAACTCCTTAGAGTGGGACATTAGAAAAAGAAGGGATAAGGACATGGGATAGTGAATGTCCTGCATGGTCTATCATGAATCCTCCATCCCTGTGTTCCTGTCCTCCCATCCTCCTGTCCTTGATACACCAGTACCCACTTTTACATCCCCAACCTCATCCTTGATTCCCATCCTCTAATCCTCCCACCCATCATGCTCTGAACCTGCATCTCTCCCTCTTCTTGCTTCTACATTTCCCCACTCTCACTCTCTAGATGCCCCCTCCCACTCCTCCCTCTCCATCAATTTCTCTGCCTAGGCTGAGCCAAGTCTTCCCTGCTGTGGTTCTCCAAATTAAAGAGAGCTAGATCTCCTGCATACTGCTACTGTGGAGACTAGTGAATTACTTCAAGAACAATACTACTATGCACCAACAAACTCAACAAACTCAAGGGGTTAACACAGCACCCAAGATTTAATGAAGGACCAAAGAAAAAATCTAGTGAATAATGTTTTCCTAAGGATGGGCTTTGGGTTCCCTCTGACTCAGCTCTTTCCCTGGATTTCTCCATTTCTCCTTATCCTCATCCATCAGTTTTACCCCATTCTTTAAAAGGATTACACAAGGACCTCCTGGATCATATCACTGCCATTGCTCAGTCCATATTAGGACAATGGCTTCCCTGGATAGGTGCCTACTGAGATCCCTATCCTCCAATTTATTGTATAGTTCACGGCTGTACTCAGCTGTTTCAAAGGCTTCTCCAGATGTAAATGGCAGCAAACACATGATCTATCCAGCAAAGCAGATCAAGTTAAAACTCTCTTTCTGGCACAGGAAATACATCCACAATGTACACCACCCATAATGCACAGGACAGATCCCAAACTCCGTCATCCTCCTCCCACAGAAAACAATCAGTAAGAGAACAACCCCCATTATTTTTAACTGTCCTTTGGGTGATTAAATAACCTTAATAACATGAAAGATCCTTCGACAAGCTAAGAAACCCCCAACTCAGTGAGGTTCAGCACACCTGCCTTCAGGAAAGCCAACACAGCAGCTAGAACATCCGCTGACATCATTCAGCTGTGAAATGTTAAACATGGCCAGTTAAACACTCCTGTCCCAGAGTCCCCTCTTCTGCTTTATGAACCCCAGGCCCCTACACCTGGACACACATTACCCACTCCCCAGGGGAGACTTGTGTCTTTCAATTGTTCTGATCAAAGGCCCATCTGACCCTGTAGAGATTTGTCTGTTTTCTTTTATTACCAGGTCTCCTCTATCAGTATCAAATACCCATTCCCAGAAAGAAATTTTGGCAGAGACGAGAAGCCACTGGACTCCTACTTGGAACAACAGAAGAGTGTCTTGAAGTAATAAGAGCACAATTTGCTCAGAGAAGCAGTATCTGAGGGCTCTATCATCATGGAAGAATCCCCACCCAAGCAGAAAAGTAACACAAAGGTTACTCAGCATGAAGGTCAACAAGACTTGAACACAACGAGACATATGAATGTAGAGCTGAAGCACAGACCCAAGCTAGAGAGACACTTGAAGCTAGGTAAGTACACCAAGATCCCAACCCATCACTCTGTGACCCTTTTATCATCTACTGAGCCCTCCTGCCAAGGTTTCCATGGGCAGGACAGCCTCCTGTCAAAGGAGTTCACAAGCCCCAGGAGAGGCTGAAACAGAAAGGCTTTCAGAAACCCCTAACTGAATTCTAGAGAACACTCTGTTCTACAGAAGTGCATGCTCAGGTTCCCATGTGATGCTCAAAGCCCCTTGGAAGGAGCACCCTGAAGCTGTAATGGGGAGAGTCAGGCAGAAGGTCTCTGAGAAGGTTGGTATAGGGTTTGTTTAGGCCAGCTCTTGAGAAGAACAGTTAGTGACACCAATATTACAAGTCCAGACTTTAGACCTTCAACCCTCCTGAATGTATCCATCTGGGAAGGGGGGAAAGACGAACAGCTGTCTCCTTAGGCTGTAGCAGTTGAGAGATAATCCATGCCAAATATTAAACAGTCTATAATCAATAAATGCTCAATAATTAGAAGTACAAGCCCATGCTATTACTGCTGTTATTATAGTATACAACCCTAGGGGACAGAATATCAGAGCCACACATAGGGGCGATGAGGCTCAGAAAGGAATAGAGACTCACACAGAGGACCAGGGTAGACCCAGGAGAGGTGTGTGAACTTCACGGCCCCAGAGCAGGATCATTTCATAGCAGCACCTGTGAATACCTCATTGTTCCCAATGTGACCATGGAGAAGGGTATGAGGGCAAGCATGAAGGACCTCAGAAGTTCTCCCCGCCTCCTACCCCTGCCTCTGTGACCAACATACAACCACTGTCTCCTTTCCATAGGACATTCTTCCTCACTACTCAGACTCACAAAAAAAAAAAAAACAGAAAGAAAGAGAGAAAGGGAAAGGGAAGGGAAGGGGAAGGGGGAAGGGGGAGAAGAGAAGAGAAGAGAAGAGAAGAGAAGAGAAGAGAAGAGAAGAGAAGAGAAGAGAAGAGAAGAGAAGAGAAGAGAAGAGAAGAGAAGACACTCAAAATGCAGTTCCCTACCATACATAGTTCCTCAAAACTACTGAGCTCAGACCATGAGTCTGGAAGGCATTTTCAGATCTAAAAGGAGAAATTAATTGAAATCTAACAGATCTGGATGGAGAAGAAAGACTTAGCTCTCCTGAAAGCTATGGATGGGACTTTGAGTCACAGAGATGTGGTTCTTCCCACCTGAGCCTTCCCCTGTATGGAAAACTGGGACAAGGAACTCAAATGAAAGGCCAGAGCAGCATGGTGGAGTGCTAAGAGTCACAGACTAGAAATGATCCTTTGGGCTCTGGTGCGCTGAAATTGCTATTGACAGGTGGGGAAGCTGGAACCCATGTGGGACAGCAGCATGCCTAGCCCAGCTGGCATCCAGAGCTAATATAAGAATCTGAGTGGGCACTGAAAATCCTGGGGATTAGGGAGGTCCTGAAGCTCCAAGAAGGTCTTGTCTATTGAGATGGACCTGAGGAGAGGAGATGCTCCTGCCTCAGCTTCAGCCAGTTTCTTTTACTGAATTCCCTTGATTCATTTGCACTTACACAGGTCATGCAATAGCCTCCCCTTCTTCAGTAGCTATCCCCCTCTCTAGTGTACAAAGTCTAGAGAAAGGTTAACTAGTTCAGGCTCACAACACATAGAGACAGACATAAGGACAGAATCTAGAACAATCAAGGTCTAAGGAGTGGCTTTCTCCTCCTCCATCTACTTCTGCTCTATGAAAGGCCTGCTTACACCCAACCCTTATCTTTCCTTCGAAGTCCATTCTTCCCACCCCACCTTGAGCTGGCAGAAACACAGATCAAAGCCAGCCTGAGTTACACAGTGGAATCTATTTAAAGCTATTACCCAGGAGTACTAGAAGCTTATCATGTTATTGTGAAGGAAGCAGTTTATACAGGAAAGGCCCACAGATCAAGAATGGTCCATCAGGGAACAAAAGCAAGAGCAACCATGATTGACACGGCTAGTCACATGCGCTAGTTGGGGAACAGAGACAGAGGAATGCTGCTATTCAACTCACTTTTCCTTTCCTTTCAGTCCAGAACTCCAGCACTAGGAAAGGTGACACCTAAAAATAGGGTGGACCTATCTCAGTTAACCTAACCTATCCCTCACATAACGTCCCAGAGATATTTGTTCTGGGTGCTTCTAGATCCAGTGGTTTTGACAATGCTAGCCCTGACACCATCTCACAGGATCATTGTAAGAGTTCAAAGTGTAAGTATCATAAGCCCTGTGGGAGTTCTGTAACTAGATGCTTCCTCCATGTCCTTTCTCACTAGGAGAACCTATACACTCTTTCACCAAGCTTCTCCAGCCCCAGCCCACCAGAGCATGAGTTTCCAGGCCAACTTACCCAATCTTTCAACATCAGAGGGGGTGACCGAGGACTGGAAACCTCAATCCAACCTACCACTAGCAATCAAGAAGGTTCAAGTTGACCTCTGGCTGAAAGTTTAAACTCACTGCCCAAGTGAGATGAGTTCCTTAAGGTGACACAAAGACATGGGCAGAGTACACAGCAAGAACCCAAGAACTGGATAGCTCTAGACAGAACCTTAGAAATCCTGCCCCTGGGGTCTCACTGTTGGGCCTCACTACTGCTCCCAGGAGGCCCTTGGAATTAAAGGTAGTGTCTTCCCTGTGTTCATGAGAACACAGCTTGGCTTTCTGAGCAGGAAAGTGGCAAACAGGAGAATCCATTCCTAATCATTTAAGTGGCCAAGGGGTAATCAGGAGTTTCCTGACCACACCATTCATACCAGGCTCAATGCCAGGCTTCATGCCAGGACTTAACTTACATCACACTCACACTTCAATCTCACAGCCAACCTTGAGAGAGAGAATACTATTGTCCCGCCTTGGGGACAAGGAGGGCAAGGGTTCGAGAGATAAAGGCTCATAGTTGAAGAACAGTTGCTTTCCTTCACTGTCATGATTCACACCCATTTTTGTAAATACACATTTATTAATTAATTGGAATAATTGTTTTTTACTTCTTCTCTCTTACAACACATTCTGGCTACAGCCTCCTCAGACTCCATTCCCCCCTAATTCCCTCTCACACCTCCACATCTCCCTCCCAATCCACTCCTGCTCCACTTCCCTTCAGAGAAGAGTAAGCTTCCCAGGAATATCAACTGAACACAACATTCAAGATGAAATGAAACCAGGCACAATCCCTCATGTCGAGGACGACCAGGGAAACCCAGTAGGAAGAACAGTGTTCCAAGAACAGACAATAATCAAGACATTGCCTCTCCCACTCTTTGTAGTCCCTGAAAAATACCAAACCAAACAACCATAACATGTATGTAGAGGACATTTATAGTTTAGACCCATGCAGGCTCCATGACTGCCACTTCAGTCTCTGTGACACTCTGTGAGCCCTGCCTAGTTGATTGTGTTCCATGGGCTCTGATCATCTGTTGTCCTTAAACCCACAAGCACCTACCATCCTTTCTCTCCCTTTTCCAAGGGGTTCCCCAAGCTCCATCTAGAAATCCTGCACCTGCAGTCTCACTTCTGGACCATGGCACTGCTCCCAAGAGGCCCCTGGAATTAAGGGCAGTGTCCTTGCCCTTATGTCTGCCTGTGGGTCTCTGTATTTTCTCCCATCAACTTCAAGAGGAAAACTCTCTGATGGTGATGGAGCTAAGGCAGCAACCTCTGAGTACAACAGAATATCATTAGGAATCATTTCATTGACACGGTATTGTTGTTCCATCATGTTTGGTTCTAGCCTAGGTCTCTAGGCCATCAAGCTTCCAGTTCCTGGTCATCCAGGCCTGTAGGCATGGGCTTCCTCTTGTGACCAGGGCCTTAAGTTAGAACATTCATTCATTGAGCACTCCCTCAAACATTTTGCATGTGGGACAAAGGTTTTGTGAGTGGGTTGGTTTTCCAGTCCCACAACTGGAAGCTTTCCCTAGTTACAAAAACAAAATGAATTATGTAGGCTCCATACCCACCAATGCTGGAAACCAATTCATTCCTCTCTCCTCCTCTCTCTGGCTTCCTATCAGTCTGATGACTTTACCATCCAATAAGGTTGTATCTCATGGCTTTTCTTTCTTTTGTAGCATTCAGTAACCTCTCTATACTCTGTATATTTAACATTGTAACTATCTGTCCTGGGAAGTTGCTTTTCTGCTACTTTCTATTGGTGTTTGTTTGGTTGGTTGGTTTGGTTTTATTTTTTGTGCATCTTGTACCTATAGGAGTTTGTCTTTCCAGGTTTTTTTTATTGAAGATCTGGCCTGTGCATTGACCTGAAGGTCCCTCCTCTCATTCAATTTTGCCTAAAAATGGAAGATTTGTCATTTTGTGGTATCTCCACACTTCCTTCCTGTTTATTTGGGGTTTTTAATCAATTGTTAAAATATTATTTACTTGTATGGTCTAACTTCTATGCATTTTATTCTATCTTCTACTTTATGCATCCTACTTATAAGACTTTCTTTGAATTTTGTAATTTTGTTGTTGAGTTTTTCAATTTGACCTTCATTCAGTTCAGTTTACTTCAATATTCCTATCAGTTTTCAAACCACACTTTTTAAATCATTATTGTTTCTTTCAGCATTGTGTTCTTATTTTCTAGCATATCACTTGGGCACCTACCATCTTAGAGTTAATTCTCTTCAAGTTCATTGAGCTCTTTGTCTCTGACATCTTTAAACTCCATAACTTTCTCAGGTCTTGATTGCCACTAAGTTCCATGTCCTGGTTCATCTTGGTAATTCTCACTGTAGAATGTTTCTTTGGATTGGTGGATTGGGAAGCAGCAAATGTTGTCTTGACTTTTCTTTTCGTTATTGCAATGAGACCAGGGCAGACAGGTTTTTTTTCTTTTGTTGACAATTGTTGTTCTATGTCTGATATGGACATACCAAGTTGGGCTGACACACAGGATATATTACCCAGCCTGAACCTGGGATTAAGTGGGGTGCAGATGGACCTCTCCTGCCTAGGCTGGAATCATGCTTGTAGGACCTAGGGTGAGTGTGTTTGATGGAGAGGGTGCATTTAGGGTAGGGGCTGACAGACTCACAAGGCTGAACCTGAACACGGGGTGAGCCTGGGATAGATGTGATGCATAAAATCATGGGTTGACCAGAGATGCCCGAAGGTTATGTCATGGAGCACACAGAGAATATGTAGTTCAAAATTGTATCTTTGTGCCATGGACTTGGCTAGCATAGAGAGAAGTGCTATGATCTAGTGAGTTACTATGTAGAGGGAGAGCCAGAAAGAGATTAGGATCACTGGCAACCGCTGTGCAGTAACCACAATGGAGGGGTACTGTGTCTGGTTCTGCAGGTCTAGAATAAATTTCTTTTCTTTAAAAACGTCAGACTTTATACACTGTAGCTTGATCACATCCACTCCCAGCTGCCCCTGGACACCTTCCAGCACATGTACTCGTGATCTCATGTCCTCTCCCCTTCCTTATATTTTGTTGATGTTATCATTGGTGTTGATTTGTCTGCTACTCATTGTTGTTTTATTTAAACCTCTCAGTCCAGTCAGTGCTGCCTGGTAGAATATTGACCAAACTTCTTGGTTTACACTTATACATGTCTTGCACAAACAACTGTATCTGTATTGAGTTCGTGAGTACAAGTCATGTAATGTGCAGACACGCACATCTCACCGCTCTCCTTCCTGTCCTCCTGCTCTTTCATTCTTTCTGCCAACTCACTTGAAATGTTCCCAGAGCCTTGGTAAAGTCACTTACATATCCCAGTTAAGACCACGTACTCAACATACACTTAATCAAAATTTTAACTCTGAGTCCTCATGTTAATTGATGGCCACTGCATAAAGAAGCTTATTTGTACAAGGTTGACGTTTGTCTGTGAGTATAAACATAACCAGAAGTCAGTTTACCAATATGTCCATTTGGCAGAACAAAAGTAATAGGCCCTCTCCGAGGGCCCATGGCCTCCTATGCCATGGGCTTTAGATCACGCTTACAATACAAGGTATGAATTACCTTCTGTGGAATTCATATCTAATCAAAATTTCCACAATAGTAATCATAGAACAGTTGGTTACCCGATACACTTCATGCAACTATTGCACTAGTGAGCATGACTTCCCTGGTAGGTCTGTATTGTAGCATTCAAGCTCAGCAACAGGGATTAATTCCATTGATGGCTTTTCTCCCCAAGTGGCCTCATACCATGTCCTAGGACTATAAAATCTAGCCAGCATATATGAAATGTTATGACTGTTCCAACTTCATTTCATTAAGTCCTGAAACAAACAAACAAACAAAATATGAGGTGTCTTCAGCATCGGGTCTAACTCTAGTTCTTTTAGACTATGAAGAACAACCGCAACAGCCTTCTTTGTGTTTGGAGTCTCTGCTTCCTCCATGACCAGTAACTCTTTGGCAAGTACTCCTTGCTTGGCACTGGGATTTGAATTAACTAACTCATGTCTTCTCAGGACTGTAAGCTCATTGCTCAATAGCCTACATTTATTTAAGATATATTTTTGAAAAAGTTCAAACTAGTTTATTTACATAAAGAACATTCATACATTGTTACTCTGGGTTAATCTGGGGTTATCTATCCCCACTCAAGCCTCTCCATTGTCACACAATTCCTACACTCCCTTCAAATTCAAACACAATTTTCATATGAGAAGTGTTCTACTCCTTCTGCACTATTGGTACTCATCAGAGTCTTTGTGTTTTGTACCACCCAGTCTCTGTTTTCTGTCCTGGCAATGGAAACCAAACTCAAACATTTGTTCTTGATTTAACGTGTCCCACAGTTTGCTCCCGGGCATTTTGCTGACCTTTACCTCTCCTGCCCTACTCTTGCTTCCTCCAACCAGCACAGCTGAGGATTCATTCTCCACATTGTGACCAGAGCACAAACTTCATCTCAGCATCTTCAAGGAACTAAAGAAAGACAGGCATTTTTAAAAAAAGACTCTAAATTTGAAACGGAAGGAGGGGGCTCAGAAGTTCACTGGGATAAGGGAAAGGTAGAAATCATGTAAATGTCAGATGTTTATAGAAAATTCAAGAACTTTACAGAAACATTTGAAAAACAAACATGAAAATCAAAATATGTAAAGCTAGAATGCATATATGACAGAAAAATTGTACCATTTGTCTCTGTAGGCAATGGAATACCTTATTACATAGAATAATTTCTACCTCCATACATTTTGTGTGAGTTTTTTGGCTTTTCTCTCTCTCTCTCTCTCTCTCTCTCTCTCTCTCTCTCTCTCTCTCTATGTGTGTGTGTGTGTGTGTGTGTGTGTGTGTTATTCACATATATATTTATATGTATGTTTGCATGTATGAGGGCCTATAAGTGGGGTGTCACACTGTGCATGTACATGTAAGCACACTAAATTGATGTCAGGAATCTTCCTCAGTTGGGCTCGTTTTCAAGAAGGCAGATCATTCCATTATCTACACGCCATCTTAATCTGGGGAAGGCCCTGTTTCAGCTTTCTGGGCCTGAAATGACAGAGGACCACAAAGCAAACTCAGCATGTAAAGGGAGTATTGGAATACAAATTTTAATACATATGCTTTAACGGCAAGCTCTTTAACACCTCAGCCATCTTGCTTCCCCCACATGCTTTTCAAGTGTGATAAAACTTGAGGGTTCAGATGTTTGCATAATGGCAGATACATTTCAGCAGGAAGGTCTTGGAGAAAGTGCTCTGGAAAGTGCTGTGCCCTGTCTTGGCACTTTGAGGAGACATGTCCTGAGCCAGGCAGAGCTTGGCCACAGACATGAGTGGCCAGCTTGCTGCACTCAAGAGGTGTTAGAAGTTCTCCTACAGAAAAGAGTAAGTGCAGATCTATTGATCCTGATTTCAGAGGAAAGTTGGCCCCTGAAGCCAGGCCCTCAAGTACTAATTTTGGGAACTGTGGCTACACTCAGTGCTCTCACCAAATTATTTCCAATACCTGGTCCATAGCAGTACAACCAGCTGTATTGTACTTTGGGCAACAGGACAATAGTGAGGAATGAACTTGGATCCTGTTCCATAGGTCATCCTGATGTCTGTCTTGTCTTGAGTTCCTTCAAATGAAGATGCTGAGATAAGATTTGCACTCTGGGTAAAGCTGGAAAGACGACTCCTCAGATACACTCGTTAGAGGAAGCAGGAAAAGAACAAGGAAGGTGAAGCAAGGCAGAGTGCTCAGTGCCAAACTAGAGCATGTTAGATCAAGAAAAAAATGTCTAGTTTGGTTTCCATTGCCAGGACAGAAAAAAAAGAGTGGCTAAACTTTTTTGTTCTTTTTTTTTTTTTGTAGGTTGATTGTGTTACTCATTGAATGACTGATTGACTAAAAGATTGATATATTGATTAACTGTTTTCTAGGATGGTTTCAAATTCCCCATATGGAAAAGCTGGACCTGAGCTCCTGATTCTCCTGCCTCTTTCTTCTGAGTGGGGAATTATAGAGTACCATACTCAGTGATGTTTTGTCAAACCTGTATATTAATTAAAGTCTGGAGGCTGTATGTCTAATACTGAAAACTTGGTTACTCAGCCTCAAAGAAGGGCACATAAAGGCAAAAAGGTGGCTGCCAGAAAGGAAAAGTACCTATTCCCACAACAGTTTTCCCATTACTGAAAGAAATTATTGTTCAATTATTAAGGGTCCTGTTCCCCATGACTCCAAACACCTCTACACTAGACCTGTATTCCTTACACCTGAGTGTTCCTTAATCCTATGTTGACAACTGAGTTTCAAACTCAGTGTTTGATGGGTCAAAACACATCAAAACAGTTGCCAGAAACAAGGCTTCTTGTGACTAAGGAAATCTGGACTACAGTACAAAATACACCCAAGATGTCCAAGACTGGGGGGAGGGGACCAAGACTATACACTGAAACATGGACTCTATCACATTTCTAGATCTTCCCATCAGACCCACAATCTCAAGACTTCAGGATGAAGTTGTCAGGAATGCAATGGTGGCTCCAATAGGATCTGTCAGGAGCAGACATCCACTTGACTGTCTGTTATATCCCCCACTACTCCATGGCCTCCTACAGGGAAAAGCCCCAGCCACCAAATTACAGATGAGAAAGATGATCTCAGTGGAGCTACTGGATTATCTCTTAGGATGAATGAAGACAGAGATATGTCTGTGAACTCATGATTTACTCTCATTCCTCAAGACCAGGTCTGGCAGAGGGTAAGAAGTTGATAAATAGCTGAAGCAGGAATGAAAGGCAGACCGCATTATTATTAGTCACATGACACTTGAAGTAGAATCTTCTACTCTAAACTCACGTTTTCTGCCCTACACTGTTCAGAATATTCCAGTGCCCACAGACTATATGTGGTACAGCCTAGACAGATGCCTAAATGCATCCAGATGATAAAGGGTCGCAAAAGGAAGGAAGGAAGGAAGGAAGGAAGGAAGGGAAAGAAGGAAGGATTGACTGAATGATCACACAACACTAATGTTTACTCTTCTGCTCAAACTTTCCCTTCCATTTAGGAATGATTCCAGTAGTATATATGAAGCAGGGAGAAGAGATACTTTACCCAGCACAGTCATTGAGAGAGGAGAATTTGATCCAAAATTTCACAAGCCTACTACTCCTTCAAAAATTGTGCCCAAAAGACCCAGAGAACATGGTCAGGAAAAGCTGGGCTTCATGTGTACCAGAAGAAGGAGGACATATGATTAATATCCAAGACTTATTTGGCCCAAATATAGGTACTCAGAAAGAGCCTCAATTAGTCATAATAGAAGGGGCTGCTGGGATTGGAAAGTCAACACTGGCCAGGCTGGTGAAGAGAGCCTGGAAGGAAGGCCAGCTCTACAGGGATCACTTCCAGCATGTCTTCTTCTTCAGCTGCAGAGAGCTGGCCCAGTGCAAGAAGCTGAGTCTGGCTGAGCTCATAGCACAAGGCCAAGAAGTGCCCACAGCTCCCATAAATCAGATCCTATCTCACCCTGAGAAGCTGCTCTTCATCCTGGATGGCATAGATGAGCCAGCATGGGTCTTGGCAGACCAGAATCCTGAGCTATGTCTGCACTGGAGTCAAAGACAGCCTGTGCACACACTGTTGGGCAGTTTATTAGGGAAATCCATCTTTCCTGAGGCTTTCTTCTTGCTCACAACTCGCACCACAGCTCTACAGAAGTTCATTCCTTCTTTGCCAATGCCATGTCAGGTGGAAGTCCTAGGATTCAGTGGGATTGAACGGGAGAACTATTTCTACAAATATTTTGCAAATCAAAGACATGCAATTACTGCTTTTATGATGGTTGAGTCTAACCCAGTTCTCCTGACCCTGTGTGAGGTTCCCTGGGTGTGCTGGTTGGTCTGCACTTGCCTGAAAAAGCAGATGGAGCAGGGTAGAGTGCTCTCACTGAAGTCACAGACCACCACAGCCCTCTGCCTGAAATACCTTTCCCTGACAATCCCAGATAAGCACAGGAGGACCCAGGTAAAAGCCCTCTGCTCATTGGCTGCTGAAGGCATCTGGAAAAGAAGGACCCTGTTCAGTGAAAGCGACCTCTGTAAGCAAGGGTTAGACGAGGATGCCGTTGCCACTTTCCTAAAGACTGGTGTCCTTCAAAAGCAGGCCAGCTCTCTGAGCTATAGCTTTGCCCACTTGTGTCTCCAGGAGTTCTTTGCAGCAATTTCTTGCATCTTGGAGGATAGTGAGGAAAGACACGGTAATATGGAAATGGACAGAATTGTGGAAACATTGGTAGAACGGTATGGAAGACAAAACCTGTTTGAGGCACCCACTGTGCGTTTTCTGTTTGGTCTTTTGGGTAAAGAGGGAGTGAAAGGAATGGAAAAGCTCTTTTCCTGCAGCCTTCATGGAAAGACAAACTTGAAACTACTATGGCACATCCTAGTGAAATCCCAACCCCATCAACCACCTTGTCTGGGTTTGCTCCACTGTCTCTATGAAAATCAGGATATGGAGCTCCTGACACACGTGATGCATGATCTTCAAGGAACAATAGTGCCTGGACCAAATGACATTGCACACACAGTGTTGCAGACAAATGTGAAGCACCTGGTGGTACAGACAGACATGGAGCTCATGGTGGCCACTTTTTGCATTCAGTTCTACTGTCATGTGAGGACTCTTCAGCTGAATATGGAAAAACAGCAAGGATATGCACTGATATCCCCAAGGATGGTTCTGTGAGTATTCAGACACAGTCCTCTTTCCAGATTCCCTGTGAATCCCATGAGCCCACATGTTCTGAACATTTCTCTATTCTCTTCAGTGTGCTTGATTAAGGAATGGTACTATTTCTTGTCTCTTCCTTTTGCCTTGGTTAGGACTGCCCACCTTCTTTGATTCAAATCATCTTCACCCTTCACTGAGTTTTAATAACCACAGTTACTGGTCCTCCCTATTCACATGCTTTCTCTCTGAAAAAGAGCTCATTCCTGCACACACTATCTGATGTTCACTCAAAAATGACCTTGACCCTGACATCTTTTCCCAAAACCTCAGAATGCATATGTATGGGAGTCCCTATGTATTCACTGCCCAGATAATATCTGTATGTGTCAAAGAAGGCAGCCTGGCCCTGGCACTCTCCTGAAAGGCTCCCTAACTTTCTGCCAATCCCAGCAGCAAGGTAGACTTCTTCCAGGGTTTACTACCCCTGTACAGCAGTGGTAACTTAGTATTAGTACGTGCCTTGCCTCCCTCTATGTGATTTGCCCCATAAATATTCATTATTATTTTATGTAATGGCCTACCAATCACAAGAGAAGAAGTGCACATATTACCCAAGGACCACAGAAACTGGGAGAGAAGACAGCCACCTACTCTAATTACATAGGGAGTGACTCTTGCCATGAGGAAGGGCATAAGGAGTATTGGGGAAGGGAGTGTTTATTTACATGGAGAGATCTCAGGGGTACTAAAGTTTTTAATTAAGTGTTCTCTTTTTATGTGTTGAAACATTTTCTTCTAATAATCTGAGCTGGACTTGCTGGCATAACCCTGAAATTTCATCATTCAGGAGGTAAAAGTAGGAAGAGTCTTGGTTTCAGGACTTTGACACTAGTTTTTACAAGAAAGAAAAATCTCCTGTGAAAACCAAATGACTTGAAAGTAGTGGAGTAACTGTGAGAGAACAGGATGGGTGAGGAGAAGGGGGAAGTAGGGCAAAGAGCAGTTAGAAGTTGTCCCCTAATTTCTTTCTTAGCCCATTGGCTGTTTGGGTTTTTGGTTGGTTGGTTGGTTGGTTGGTTGGTTGGTTGGTTGGTTGGTTGGTTGGTTGGTTGGTTGGTTTTATATGAGAGTTACAGGTAGTTTTTGGTTTGTTGCATTTTTGTTTGTTGTTGTTGTTGTTTGACTTGTTAGGGTTTGGGGGTGTTCTGTTTTTGTTTTCTTTTGCCTTTTTGCCTTTTTAGTTTCCTTATTTTGTTTTGTTTTGCTTCTTTTGTTCTGCTTTACCTAATTTTGTATCCAGCTGTGTTTCTGAAGGTATGGGAGAGTTCTCTGGTAGAACTTTTGGGATTGCTACCATATTATCTGAGAATAGTGATTCTTTCACTTCTTCCCTTTCAGTTTCTATTTTTGGTCCCCTTTAGTTGTGTAATCGATCTGGCTAAAACTTCAAGTTCTATATTGTATAGATATGGAGACAATGAACTGCATTGTCTTGTCCCTGATTTTAGTGAAATTGCTTTAAGTACCTCTACATTAATTTGATGTTGGCTATCAGATGGGTGTATTCTGGCTTTATTAAGTTTAACTATGGGTCTTATATCCATGATATCACCAAGAGTTTTAACAAGAAGGGTATTGGATTTTGTCAAAGATATTTTCAGCATCCAAGAATTTGGACCAAAAGAACACATAGAAGGTTAGTGAATTCTGAGCATGGCATCCCTGTGCCTGGGGCTCGGGTAGATAGAAACCCATTTACTATATGGGGCTCTGCACAGATCATACACATGCAATTCACATGACTCTGCTACCTCTCTGTCCCCTCAGGTACAGGTGGACCCCAATCACTAATGCCAGTTGGGAGATTCTCTTCTACAATCTTAAATTCACCAGAAACCTGGAGGGGTTGGACCTCAGTGGAAATTCACTGAGATATTCTGTAGTGCAAAGTCTCTGTAACACCCTGAGATACCCTGGCTGCCAACTAAAGACCTTGTGGTGAGTCTGGACTGAGTTCACCCCTGAAGCAGGGGTAGATGGGAGGAGACTGAAGGCAAAGAATATCTAGGCAGAGGCTTGGTATTTGTCAGATATTCACTGAACTTTCATTACCATAGCTATAACACATGCCAGACTGGCTAAAATAAACAAATGGATGCTCTGTTCATGGGGAACGTGAAAGATTGCATTCATCAAGAAATCCCATTAGCTAATGATAACTCTGGGCTCATGAGGGCTTCAGTGGAGCACACTTCCTGAGGACATAGGTAAAGCAGAAGTGAAGAATACAGAGGCAAAGGGAAGCCTGAGGGGAGAAAGTTCCAGGTCTGAGGAAGGGCATCTCCCCATTTCCCCCTATTGTCTGCCCTTATTATCAGGCTTCTCCATTTCTATGGGCTTTATCTTGATTAATATCTCACTTAATGAATGAGATTCTGCCTTATTCTAAGTCTTCTGAATTTCATGTCACGTGACTCTTGAAATTTAGCAGTGAAAGGTCCTAGGCCTATGGAGCTCTGCCATGGCTAATGGTACTTGAGCATTGGTACTGGCCCTATATCCATTGCTCCTGCAGCTTAGCTGCAGAGAGCTTGGCATTCTCTACATAGACCAGAAAAAGCACAACAGAGAGCTAACCACTGGTCTCTCCGAATGCCAAGAATCACAAAGAGAGACCAGAGATAAGTTTTCAACAGGAATGAACCCTGGATAAGATGACAGTGACCATCTCCAATGCAGGCTTGTTAAATGCGGCCTCACATCCAGACACTGCTCACTCCTGGCCTCAGTGCTCAGTGCCCACTCCAGCCTAACTGAGCTATACCTGCAGCTGAATGACCTGGGTGACGATGGTGTGAGGATGCTGTGTGAGGGGCTCAGGAATCCTGTCTGCAATCTCAGCATCCTGTGGTAAGCAAGCCGTACATTCCCTTTCTGGACATAAGGAGGGGAACGGACATAGGTGAGTTCCCAGATGACAAAACATAGAAAAGAAAAGGGATAGATATATCATAGTTAACCTGGCTCCTGACCAGCTGTCCCACTTAAACCCTTTGATTAGGCAAGTCACTGTTTTCTGGAAAACTCAGTGCCCTCATGGATTAAATGGAATGTGATACCCATCTCATGGACATGTAATGTATATTACATAGTACATATGAAATAGCATACAGTATACATATATAAAAAAGATACTAAGTAAGTAGCTGGGCATGGTGAAATCATATACCATGGTTGTATATAGTAAAGGACTCTCAGAATTGCCTTATTCCAGAACAGTGCCTCTATCATGTATCCATTCATTAATTCATGTATGTAGGCATTCATATTAGGTTCCCTGTGTGCCAAGCATTGGTGCAAGACTTACACAAACACAACACAAACAAATATGGCTCAGTTTTCTGAATTATGTGGAAAGAGACATACATTGATCACCTATCAGCCTATGACTCTGTATTGAAGAGCTGCTGGATGCTATTTGGTCAACAATATTATAAGAGTATAATTCTGTAAAAGGCATAATTTTTCTCAATGGCCCAAATGGATCTCTGAGGCCTGAAGGAGAAATAGACCTTGGTTCAGGCCACATTAGGCCAGAAGCCCATGCAACTTCTTCCTCTCCTTTCCCTCCACCTCCCCAGCACATAGGCAGTTTCTAGAAGAACCCTTCCCAAAGGTTGCTAGCCAGTATCCTTTATGAGCTCAGAGAAACACAGAGGATCCAGACTCCTGTACCCAAAGCCTGCTTTTTGTTCCAGCCATTTGGAAAACTCAGGCAAACATGCACCCTAGGACTTCCCTCTGTCTGGCCTTCAGCTACAACTCTCAAACCTAAAGGAGCAGTTGAGCAATGAAGCCCAATTTATTTCCTCCCCTCTGGTAGGTGAAAAGGACCCACATGCTCAGCACATTTTCAGCCATAATGGTTCTTCACACACTGAAGAACATGACCAGGACTGGCCTCCACTGTAAGTCTGCCTCCCAGACAACTCAGTTACATGTGAATCTTTAGCTGACCCCTTATCTGACCTGAAGGGCTCCATCACCAAGAGAGTGTATCATGAAGCAGGACTCTGTCATTGCACAGTCTCTCAAAGGAAGAGGAGACTTTCCCCTTATGCCTTATCTGTGCCTCACAGCAGGAAGAGTGGGAGTGATGTATCCATGCATAGAAACTGAGGACTCTGAAATGCAGAGAAGACAGGAACTACTCTAACACCATCAGCCTAAAACCTGAGGGTAATAAGAATGGACCAGAGGACCTTGGTACTGCCCTCTGTGTAAGAAAAAGCTCTCCTTCCTTAACACTAGAGGCATGGAGGCAGGAGGTGAGATCTTTCCTTCAAGGCTGAACAAGTCTCAATTAGATTGCATCATGGACATATCACATTTGTAGCCTGCTTGTCTGTCTCTGTCTCTGTCTCTGTCTCTGTCTCTGTCTCTCTCTCTCTCTCTCTCTCTCTCTCTCTCTCTCTCCCTCCCTCTCTCTCTTATCTCTCCTTTATCTTGCTGTTAGGTCAATGAAAAGACTCAAAGAGACTCCTTACTAGCTCCATCCACAGACAACAGAGTCCATGATGCTGGACTTTGACTTCTCAAGATTTTGTGGAGGATACCAGAAGAAACAGCTCCCTCTTGTGCTTACAGGCTGGACCTGTACTCTCTCAGTGCCCAGGTGATTACAGAGCTCAGGACACTGGAGGAAAAGAATCCGAAGCTGTACATCCGCAGCATATGGTGAGGGGGAGGGGGAGAAAATTCCCTCTTGTCAGTCTGGCCTTATGTAGCTGGTTCAAAGCTAAGAGATGGGGAAAAGGTACCGAGGAGGGAAAGATACACAGAGCCTGAAAAAAAAAGAACACCTCAGTGATAGAAGTAAGGAAGGGTTCTGTATGTAGGGAGGTCGTATGAGATTTAAAGAAAAAGTAGAATCCTGTAACTTCCCTACTTAAGTTCTTCCATCAGAAAAAAATAATATGAAAGGGTAAATTAAGGAGAACAAGAAGTTAAGCTGGCTTTTGTGGCAATTTTGTCAGAGCCCAGACATCTACATTGTCTTGATGCTATTGACCCCTTCATGAAGGCATAGCCATCATGATATCATTTTGTCTGACCCTTCATCCTGCACTGTAGCATTGTGTTGAGCATTAACTTCTAATATGTGAACACAGGGGAACACATTCATATAAAGCAAAAGAGGTGTTTTCGATTTTCCTGGTTCTGGCACCATGGGTGCACAGGAGGGTGGGGGCCTTCATACAGTTGTGGCTCAGAGAAGAAGCATGGACAGAGTTCAAATTCAGAAGAGTTGGATTTTCTGTAGCGATACCATGGGCATGTCCCTAGCTTTTCCTGACATCTGAGGGAAATAATATGTCTATGTGTAGGATGCCACACATGATGGTCCCCACTGAGAACATGGATGAAGAAGCTATCCTGACCACATTCAAGCAGCAGAGACAAGAGCCAGGTATGTGAAGGGATCAAACACAGTGCATGTGAGTTTAGGTTACAAGAGCATCTGTAGGAGGAAGTCATTATTTCTTTTTCTTTTTTTAATTTTTTCATTTTATACACAAGTATTACATTGACATTATTTCTGCCCCTCCATCTAGTCACTCCAAATCCTCCTATACTGCATCCACAAACTCTCAAATTCCGATTCTATTCTTTAATATTACTCTTGTTAAATATATGTGTGTTTATAGGTATGTATACTTGTGTATACATAAATACAGCCTGATGAGTCTATTTTCGGTTGGATATGTATACACATACAGGCTTGATAACCTATCAGGGAGCACTTGCCTGGGGAAGACTGACATTGTCTCTCACCTGCAAGATGTTAATATAGCTCTTCACTTAGGCACAGGACATTACAAGATTTCACTCATACACAGTAGCATGTCAACTAGGGTTTTCATTGGCTATACCTTGTTGAGACAGTAATATTGGTGAGATTTCATGGGTTCTATGTCACACACAGAATAAATTATCAGCAATAAATGTCTTGGAAGTGTTTAATATGCTTCTTTCCCTGACATGGGACAGTACAAGCCATAACAACAAGCCCCATCCTTTACAAAATCTTCAACACCTAGAACAAAGACAGAATACTGCTTCTTTCTCTCCCAGACCTGGTGGCAACTGCTGCCCCTCTCTCAAGTATGTAGCTTATATCAGGTTCTGTACCAGGTGTCACTTTCTCCTCCTGATCTGTTATTCACATTTATATCCTTGCCCATCCACCTTTGGTATTATGTTGTTTTCTCAACATACACACACACACACACACACACACACACACACACACACACACACTCACTCACATGTAAGCTACAGTTCTCTGTCCCACATATCTATGTGTGTACATACATACACACATATTTTTATCCCCTTGTCTCTGGTGTGTGTGTGTGTGTGTGTGTGTGTGTGTGTGTGTGTGTGTGTGTGTGTGTGTAGCAGGGAGCTAGCTGAAGGAGTAGTGATACAGATTGCAGAAGCACTTCCTGCTATGGTCAAGGTTGACCAGACCAGAAAAGGTTTCAGTCATGGTACATTTCTGGAGAAGGCAGAGAACATAAAGTGACCACTGCCTGACCTCTTCTACAGGAATGGGAATTATAACTTGTACTACTAAGGAGCTTATATCCATCTTCTCCTAATTCTCCAGGAGACAAACCCATGGAAATTCTGGGGACTGAAGAAGACTTCTGGGGTCCTACAGGACCTGTGGCTACTGAGCTGGTTGACAGAGTGAGGAACCTATACCGGTGAGTAAGTTCTGCCTGGCAAAGGCTGGCTTTTCCCAGTCCACTTTCCATAAAGGAATACTACAGAGAGCATCTACTTATCTCTACAGTGTCTTCTATTTTTCTTGCCAGTACAGGAGGCTAAGCCAGGACTGGAATAAGAAGTTTGGCCTGTTGAAAAAATAGGGGTATTTTTCTTAAAATTTTTTCAGACATTTACAAAACAGGAAAGCACAAGAACATTCCTGAACAACTACTCAGAGCCATCAACCATTTTGCAAATTTGCTTTGACTACTCTCAATCTTCTTTGTCAACACTGTCACAGTATTGTAAGTCTAAGATACCATATTATTTCACACACAATAATTTCACTATAAATTCCCCATGATTAAGATAGAACTTCATCTTCCACACCAGAACTCTTACCACATCAACTGTGCTGAACTGAATCCATCATTTCATCTAAACAGTCTAACCATCTAATCAACTTTGCTCATTAACTGAACTGTGTGGTCTTCTGGTGATTAGTTTATTCCTGGTATACATAGCATCTCTCATTTCATTACATTCTGGTTCTCCTGTCCATAAATTCACCTTAAAACTCTGTTCTCTCTGCACTCCTGCTTCACTAACAACCATGGTGATCAAGAGCCCATTGAAGCTGAGAACATGACTACGTGTATGGTAGCTCTGTCCTCTAAGTATTCTAGTCTCACAAATAATAACTGACTAAATACACAACCATGGTATCTTCCACAACCTGTTACACTCCTCCAACACTGTCACATTCACTGTCCCAGCTGTAGAAACTGTCACTTTCAATTTCTACTTGTCTATCTACCTAGCACCAAGCATGGAGCCTTGGAAAAATCAATGAAGATCTTGGTAAGGCATTGTGTTAATGCCAATGGTTTATCACTAATATCAGCAGATAGACATTCATTGATAAATATACTCTTTCAGAATATAAATACTAAAAACCAAAATTGTGCCTCCTTAGATCAGTCTTAAACTAGTGTGCACAATGTACTAGTTTTATCCTCTGAAATTTACACACACACCTATTTCATCACTCTCATCACCATCACAGAGAGAACTGACAGCTCCATACCTGTGTTACATATAGATTTATATTACATAACTCAATACCTATAGTTCTCTAAGATGATGTTGTCATTACCCCTATGTACAGATGAGGAAACAGTTGTGAAGTGATTAATCCGGTTTCCACATAGACAGCAGAGGAACAAAACTCAGGGCCAGCTGCCTGAAGTCTGCTGTGTCCCAAGCTCTACACTGGGTCTGCACACAACAGATGAATAGTCCTGGTTTTAACCGGTGTATGCTTCACCCTCTTCCAGAGTTCAATTGCCCATGGCTGGTTCCTACCACTGTCCCAGTACAGGACTCCACTTTGTGGTGACAAGGGCAGTGACAATCGAGATTGAATTCTGTGCCTGGAGCCAATTCCTGGACAAGACTCCCTTGCAGCAGAGTCACATGGTGGTTGGACCTCTGTTTGACATCAAGGCTGAGCAAGGAGCTGTGACTGCAGTGTACCTCCCTCATTTTGTGTCCCTCAAAGGTAACTAAGTTAAGTTTAAGGAAGAGGTGGTAATAATGGATGGGCTTGACAGCAGATTCTAGGATCATAGGTGATGAGGAAAAGTTTATCCTAAGAATGGATGGAGGCTCATAAAGTGCCCACCCTCAGTGATTTTTCAAAGATTCCTTCAGAAGGAATTCTGATGAACACAGGGTCCCAGTGAACAAGCTCATAAAGAAAGACATTACTGCAGCCCTGTGATCATAGCACTGACAACTTATACGAATCAGGAAATTTCTGGTCTTAAACATGAAAGTCCAGCATGCCATGCTCCCCTCAAATCCATGGAAAAGCACGGCTACTGTTTTTGCTAGCAACCAGGGAAGTTGAAAAGATACAGCACCTTCTGGGATTCTGTCTAAATTGTCACAGCACAAAGAAGGGGTAATTCTAGAATCTGGTATAAGGTCTGAGGCTGCTTAGGGAAAAGCCAGTCCCCAAACTGTCACACAATGTACATTTTTGTGTCATAAAGTTCCATCTGAAATTATTTTCTGGCATGTTGTTGATGTAAAGAGCAACCTGAAACATGTCATGGAGGAGACATTTCATTGTCTCATTTCTTGGTGATTTTCCATTCCAAAGCAAACACCTGAAAGAAAATATTTTTCTCTGTTAAACAGCACTCACTGAAATACTGTTTGTTGTGATGCAATTTGGAAGCAAACTCAGGAGAAAAGAAAGGCAAGCAGTGAATTACACAGTCGTGTAGGGATCACATCAAGCTGACATGTGACATTCATCATCATAGTTCTACCCTTTGTGAATTTGACACCCAAGCAAATCACTTTAAATGTTAACTTTCCACTTTGTCTCTAAAGTTTCAGTTTCATCTAGTCATGAAAGTACAATCTAGTTTCAAAGGTCCCATTACAACTTAATAATTCCCATAGTCAAAAATCCATCTCTCAACAGAGACTTCCTGAAATGTCTTAACTATGAACTCCTAGAAAGTAAAAGACAAGTTACATACTTCCAACATACAACAACAAAGAATAAGTACTAACATGTCAAGATGGAAGAATCTGAGAATAGCAAGAAATGCTCAAACCATACCAAGGCAAATTCCTTCAGCATAAGCACCAATTTCTACAGATTAGAGTCCTGCTATGGGGTTCATGGTGTCAATGAGTGGACTCCAACAGACTTGGATCTCTCTACCCATCCAGTTCTGCACATGAAGCACACACAGCCTCTCTCTTGAGTCATCTCTCTGCTCCTTTCCTAAAGCTTTCTTCAGCAGAAAGCAATTGTGGTTCTGACTTCTCCACATCCTAGGATTTCCACTTACTCTTAGACTTCCCTTTGAAAGGTTCATAGAAGGACCTGTCAGGACCCCCCTTGAAGGATCTTTGACTCAGACACATTGCTTGGCCTCAGTTGCTATCTGAAGTTATGTATCTTGACTCAATTACCCCTTCAATCTAGCAACTTTCTTGCCTCTCCCCCCCCCAAAAAAAATGGCAATTTCTGTTGACAGCTTAACATGTAGACTGCTCCTGTTCCACTGGACTATGTCTATGTGATATGCTGACCATGGGGAAACACTTACTTGAATATTTGCATTTCTGGAAGAGGGACCATCTTCAGTTAAGGCTTTTGTCTTAAAAGTGGATTTGGTTTCAAAACATGAAGCATGGAAAGAGTGAGATTCAGCCCTCAGGACTCCTTTCCTATTGCCACAGTGCAGCTTTCCCTCAGTGATGCTGACTTTATTAACACTTACAGCTGATGTTTTCTTAATCAGGCTGAATGTTCCTTATTTATAAAACTATTTGCACCATTAATACTTTATCTTTAAATTCAACTTCACACAAATTCAAAGCATTTACATACTGAAGCTAGATTATTACCCGGACTGTTGCATGAGTAGATCCTTTTCCAGTTTCCACTGGAACTCTTGCTACTCTTAAAACTGTCATCAATTGGCCTCCACTGTCTCTCTAAGCATTCCTGTCTTCCATGCTTCAATCACATTGTCTCCAGAAGGTCTGCTCTCAGTATAGTAGAGATTTTCTAGTGCTATATAATAAATGCTTTCACATTCCAGCCACCAAACAATTCCAACAGCCCAGTAACCACATGATCAAATCTACTACAACAACAACTCAATGCCAGGTAACAATTTTCTGTTCAGGTTACTTTACTTGTAACTAAAACAAAATACCTGACAAAGGAAACTTAAGAGAGAAAAGGTTTATTTTGCCTCACAGTGCTCAGATACAGTAAGTTCATCGTGACATGGAAGTCTGAAAACATGGAAGTGTGGCACCTGGTAAATTTGCATCAACAGTCAGGGTGCAGACAGCAGTGAATGCTTGTGCTCAGGTGACCTTCTGGTTCCTAGAACATGGCATGATGTCATCCTTATGGCTAGGACTTCCCAAATCAATTAACCCAATTAAGAATATCTCCTTCTATCATAACCTGAGGGGTATATACAAAGTGATGAAACTAGATGTATTCAAGTAGACCTTTGACATTAACCATTCCAGGAGTCCATCCAGTTTTTACCTCAATGGACAAACATACCCTTGAGTTTCTCCTGTAACAGCAAACTTCACCCTGCAACAAGGACATGAATGGGTACTGCAAAATCCTTAGATGCTGAGGCTGAAGAGAGCAATGCCCCATAAAAACAGCTGCTTTTCAAATTTCTGACAGTAGCTTCTGAGGCTATATTATTGATAGCATCCAAGGATGAGACCATCAAGAACCACCATTCCACTGTGAATACTCTCCCAGCCGCTATCCATGAACAAACCCAAAGATGATTAAAATGAGAGTCATTGTACATCTGTCACTACTGACAGAAAGTCACACTCACCCTCCCTGGTGAAATAAATTGATGGTCAGGAATCAGCTGTTTGGCTGCTCTGTTTTCAATGGACATTAATTAATGAAGCTTAAATTTTTTATGGTTGAGCTACATGCCATCTTCAGCGAGAAAGCGGTGGAGGGTCCCAAGGTCCCCAGAGGACTCTCCACACCACAGGGCCCCTAGCACACGCAGGGCCTTGGGATCACTGGTAAGTGGAAAGCAACATCAGTTTTAAAGAGTCCCTGAGGGTTTTGTACCAACAGGAACAAGGACAAAGGAACCCCACCCGACCAGAGGCTGGGATTCGTTCCGGTAGGGCCAGCTGCGAGCCATCTTCTGCGTGAACCCAGCAGAGGGTCCAAGGTCCCCAGAGGACTCTCCATGCCGCAGGCCCCCTAGCACACCCAGGACCTTGGGATCCCTTGAGAGCACGTGGACAACAGAAGCAACAGAACTACTTGGACAGGGTTCCTTTGGTCCTTCATTCTCAGCCAGGAGGTGGAGCTGAGACCCAGACCCCAGGACACCTTCCTTGCCAGAGGAGAGTCAGCCTACAGGGAGGGCTCTGATTCCAGGACTCAGGAAGTAGATAAGAGCTCCAGACTTCTGGACACCTTCCCTGCAAGAGGAGAGCTTGCCTGCAGAGAGTGCTCTGATCATGGGGACTCGGGTGAAAGTTGGACTCCCAGGAGTGCTGACAAAGGCTAACAGAATCACAGGAGAAACAATCTCCAGCCAGAGACAGCTAGATCATCTAACACCAGAGATTACCAGATGGTGAAAGGCAAGTGTATGAATATTACTAACAGAAACCAAGACACTTAGCATCAACAGATTCCAGTACAATGACCAAGTAAGTCCTGAATACCCAAACACACACAAAAGCAAGACTCAGATTTAAAATCATATCTCATGATGGTAGTAGAGGATTTTAGGAAGGGCATTAATAACGCACTTAAAGAAATAGAGGAGAACACTGTGAAACAGGTGGAAGCCCTTAAAGAATTACAGGAAAACACTGCTAAACAAGTAGAAGTCCTTAAGGAGGAAACACAAAAATCCCTTAAAGAATTACAGGAAAACACAATGAAACAGGTAATGGAATTGAACAAAACCATCCAAATTCTAAAAATGTAAGTAGAAACAATAAATAAAATCCAAAGGGAGACAACTCTGGAGATAGAAATCCTAGGAAAGAAATCAGGGACCATAGATTTGAGAATCAGCAACAGAATACAAGAGATGCAAGAGAGAATCTCAAGTGCAGAAGATTCCATAGAAAACATGGACAAAAAAATCAAAGAAAATGCAAAATGCAAAAATATCCTAACTCAATACATCCAGGAAATCCAGAACACAATGAGAAGACCAAACCTAAGGATAATAGGTATAGATGAGAAGGAAGACGTTCGATTGAAAGGACCAGTAAATATCTTCAACAAAAATATAGAAGAAAACTTCCCTAACCTGAAGAAAGAGGTGACCATGAACATACAAGAAGCCTACAGGACTCCAAATAGACTGGACCAGAAAAATTCCTCCCGACCCATAATAATCAGAGCAATAAATGCACTAAATAAAGATAGAATATTAAAAGCAGCAAGGGAAAGAGGTCAAGTAACATATAAAGGCAAAGCTGTTAGAATTATACTAGACTTCTCGCCAGAGACTATGAAAGCCAGAAGATCCTGGACAGATGTTATACAGACCCTAAGAGAACACAAATGTCAGCCCAGGCTACTATTTCCAGCAAAACTCTCAATTATCATAGATGGAAAAACAAAGGTATTCCATGACAAAACCAAATTCACACAATATCTTTCCATGAACCCAGATCTTAAAAGGATATTAAAGGAACTACTCCAACGCAAGAATGGAAATTATGCCCTAGAAAAAGCAAGAAAATAATCCTTCAACAAACTTAAAAGAAGACAGCCGCAAGAACAGAATCCCAACTATAACAACAAAAATAACAGTAAGCAACAATTACTTGTCTTTAATATCTCTTAATATCAATGGACTCAATTTGCCAATAAAAGACATATACTATCAGACTGGCTACGTAAACAGGATCCAAAATTTTACTGCATACAGGAAACCCACCTCAGGGACAAAGACAGACACTACCTCAGAGTAAAAGACTGGAAAACAATTTTCCAAGCAAATGGTCTAAAGAAACAAGCTGGAGTAGCCATACTAATATCAAATAAAATCAACTTCCAACCCAAAGTTATCAAAAAAGACAAGGAAGGGCATTTCATACTCATCAAAGGTAAAAACTGCCAAAATGAACTCTCAATTCTGAATATCTATGCTCCAAATGCAAGGGCAACCACCTTCATTAAGGAAACTTTACTAAAGCTCAAAGCACACACTGCAAATCACACAATAATAGTGGGAGACTTCAACACCCCACTCTCATCATTGGACAGATCCTGGAAATAGAAACTAAACAAAGACACAGTGAAATCAGCAGAAGTTATGAAACAAATGGATTTAACAGATATCTACAGAATATTTTATCCTAAAACAAAAGGATATACCTTCTTCTCAGCACCTCATGGTACCTCCTCCAAAACTGACCATATAATTGGTCACAAAACAGGCCTCAACAGATACAAAAATATTGAAATTATCCCATGCATCCTATCAGATCACCATGGACTAAGGCTGATCTTCAATACCAACATAAGTAATAGAAAGCCAACATTCACGTGGAAGCTAAACAACACTCTACTATATGATAACTTGGTCAAGGGGAAAAAAAGAAAGAGATTAAAGACTTTGTAGAGTTTAATGAAAATGAAGCCACAACATACCCAAACTTATGGGACACAATGAAATAAGTCCTAAGAGGAAAACTCATAGCTCTGAGGGCTGCCAAAAAGAAACTAAACAGAGCATACACTAGCAGCTTGAAAGCACACCTAAAAGCTCTAGAAAAGAAAGGAAACAAATTCACAAAGAGAAGTAGAGGTAAGGGATTAACCAAACTCAAAGCTGAAATCAACCAAGTGGAAACAAAAAGAACTATTCAAAGAATCAACCAAACCAGGAACTAGTTCTTTGAGAAAATCAACAAGATCAATAAACCCTTAGCCAGACTAACTAGAGGGCGCAGAGACAGTATCCTAATTAACAAAATCAGAAATGAAAAGGGAGACATAACAACAGAACCTGTGGAAATTCAAAACATCATCAGATCCTACTACAAAAGACTATACTCAACAAAACTGGAAAACCTGGATGAAATGGACAACTTTCTAGACAGATACAAGGTACCAAGGTTAAGTCAGAATCAGATTGATGATCTAAAAAGTCCCATATCCCCTAAAAATTAGAAGCAGTCATTAATAGTCTCCAAACCAAAAATAGCTCAGGACCAGATGGGTTTAGTGAAGAGTTCTATCAGACTTTTAAAGAAACCCTAATACCAATTCTCCACAAAATAGAAACAGAAAGTACTCTACCCAATTCATTCTATGAAGCCACAATTACTTTGATATCTAAACCACATAAAGACCCAACAAAGAAAGAGAACTTCAGAAAATTTTCCCTTATGAACATCAAAGCAAAAATACTCAATAAAATCCTCACAAACGGAATACAAGAACAAAACGATCATCTATCATGATCAAGTAGGCTTCATCCAAGGATGGAGGGATGGTTTAATATACGAAAATCCATCAACCTAATCCACTTTATAAACAAACTCAAAGATAAAAACCACAGATCATCTCATTAGATGCTGAGAAAGCATTTGACAAATTCCAACACCCCTTCACGATAAAGTCTAGGAAAGTTCAGGAATTCAAGGCCCATACCTAAACATAGTAAAAGCAATATACAGCAAACCAGTAGCCAACATCAAACTAAATGGATAGAAACTTGATGAAATCCCACTAAAATCAGGGAATAGACAAGGCTGAACACTTTCTACCTACCTATTCAATATAGTACTTGAAGTCCTATCGAGAGCAATTAGACAACAGAAGGAGATCAAGGGGATACAAATTGGAAAGGAAGAAGTCAAAATATCACTATTTGTGGATTATATAAAAGTATATATGTGACCCTAAAAATTCCACCAGCAAACTCCTAAATCTGATAAACAGCTTCAGTGAAGTAGCTGGATATAAAATTAACTCAAACAAATCAGTGGCCCTTCTCTACACAAAGGATAAACAGGCTGAGAAAGAAATTAGGGAAACAACATCCTTCACAATAGACACAAATAATAAAAAATACATTGGTGTGACTCTAACTAAGGAAGAGAAAGATCTGTATGATAAGAATTTCAAGTCTCTGAAGAAAGAAATCCAAAGAAGATCTTAGAAGATGGAAAGATCTCCCATGCTCATGGATTGACAGAATTAATATAGCAAAGATGGCTATCCTTCCAAAAGATATCTGCAGATTCAATGCAATCTCCATCAAAATTCCAACTCAATTCTTCACAGAGTAAGAAAGGGACATTTGCAAATGGATCTGGAATACCAAAAAACCTAGGATAGCAAAAACTGTTCTCAACAATAAAAGAACCTCTGGTAGAATCACCATGCCTGACCTCAAGCTGTACTACAGAGCAATTGTGATAAAAATGATATGGTACTGGTACAATGACAGACAGGTAGATCAATGTGATAGAACTGAAGACCCAGAAATGACTCCACACACTGACGGTCACTTGATCTTTGACAAGGGAGCTAAAACCATCCAGTGGAAAACAGACAGCATTTTCAACAGATGGTACTGGCTTAACTGGCAGTTATCATGTAGAAGAATTTGAATTGATCCATTCTTATCTCCTTGTACAAAACTCAAGTCTAAGTGGATCAAGGAACTCCACATAAAACCAGAGACAGTGAAACTTATAGAGGAGAAAGTGGGGAAAAGCCTCAATGATATGGGCACAGGGGAAAAATTCCTGAACAGAACAGCAATGACTTGTGCTGTAAGATCAAGAATCGACAAATGGGACCTCATAAAATTGCAAAACTTCTTTAAGGCAAAGGACACTGTCAGTAAGACAAAAAGGTCACCAGCACCATTCACTTATGTGTTTGCTCCAAATAGAGAATAAGTTTGGGGCTAAGACGAAAGGATGGACCATCCAGAGACTGCCCACCCAGGAATCCATCCTATAATCAGCCACCAAACGAAGACACTATTGCATATGACAGCAAGATTTTGCTGACAGGACCCTGATATAGTGGTCTCTTGTGAGGCTATGCCAGTGCACGGCAAACACAGAAGTGAATGATCACAGTCATCTATTGGATGGAATACATGGCACCCAGTGGAGATGCTAGAGAAAGCACCCAAGGAGCTAAAGGGGTCTGCAACCCTATAGGTAGAACAACAATATGAACTAACGAGTACCCCCAGAGCTGTGTCTCTAGCTACATATGTAGCAGAAGATGGCCTAGTCGGTCATCATCGGGAAGAGAGGCCCCTTGGTCTTGCAAAGTTTATATGACCCAGGACAAGAGAACACCAGGGCCAAGAAGTGGGAATGGGTGGGTATGGGAGCACCGTCGGGGGAGGGTATAGGGGACTTTCAGGATAGCATTTGAAATTTAAATGAAGAAAATATTTAATAAAAATTTGAAAAAAAATTATGGTCACAGTTGCAGTCATTAACATCAATAAATAAGTCTAAAAAGGCATCCTGATCAGGGCAATTTATAGAAGGAAGAATGGGGAGAATTACAGGTTCAGAGGATTAGAGTTGATGAACATTATTACAAGTAGCAAGGCAGGAAGCACAGATGAATGGCACTAGAACAGTTGAGTGGTTACATCCTAATTGCCATGAAGAAGACAGAGGAATGAAACTGGAAACAATGAGCTTTGAAATCTCAACGCTCACCCCAGTGACACCCCTCCTCCAACAACACCACACCTCCTACTCCTTCCCAAAGGGTTCCACTAACTATATGAACCATGCTTATTCAAACTACTACAGTCATTCTGAATCCTAGGGTGCTATTTCCATCCAAATTTCACTTGATGGAAACACTAAATCTACATCTTTGAATCTATTCTTTCTCAGACACAGAGGCAAGCACATTTGACTTCAAGGTGGCCCATTTTCAAGAACATGGGATGGTTCTAGAAACACCAGATAGGGTAAAGCCTGGATACACAGTACTGAAAAACCCAAGCTTCTCCCCAATGGGAGTTGTACTGAGAATAATCCCTGCTGCCCGGCACTTCATTCCCATCACTTCCATCACGCTGATCTATTATCGACTCAATCTCGAGGAAGTCACCCTTCACCTCTACCTAGTCCCCAATGACTGCACCATACAAAAGGTAATACTGAGACGTCCCAAATGTGGGGCCAGGGTGGGATGTCAAGAAATGCAAGATGCAGCTACTGAGCCCCTTGTAGAGATTCTTAACTGGGAAAGTGAATGCAGTTCTGTGAGGGAAACCCTGGTGTGTATGATTCAGCCTTCTTCTAGACCACTCACACCAGAGTCCCTTACAACTGCATTAACGTCCTTTTACCAAACTCTACACAAGCTTCTATAGCATATTCCTCTGAACAGAGCATGGTCCCACTACCAACAGGGAGCAAACCCCTCTTCCCTGGTACTAGACCGCATTCTCAAATGAGCAAGGCAGGGGGTCAATAATGCAAGCACCTGTGTGGGAGAATACAAGTTAGAAGGGTGTCCAGGAGATGTCACCACCCTATCCTGCACAAATGTACAAATCAACCACCTTGCCTCATTTAGACAGATGTTGTGTTCAAGAAATCTAGATATATCACTGTGTGTCATGTTCCCTAGGCCATAGATGACGAAGAAATGAAGTTTCAGTTTGTGAGAATAAACAAGCCACCCCCAGTAGACAATCTTTTCATTGGCTCCCGGTACATTGTGTCTGGTTCTGAGAACCTGGAAATCACCCCAAAGGTGAGCATTGGGTGTTTGCTACCTGTGGGGGTCTGATGCCAGTCTTGGGAAACCTGTGGGGTAGATTGGAAGGCTTTGCAGCAAACTAAGACTGGGGATGAAACAATTGGGATCTCAACAAGCAAAACACTTAACATGAAAGTTAGGTAGAGTTTTAAGGAAGCACACAGCGTGGCATACGAGGCCTGGGGAAGAGAAGGACTAAATTCAATTTGACACAGAGATGCGTCCTGCTAAACATGGGGAGAAAAAGCCTAGGCTGAGAATGTGTGAGCAGGAATTTCAGGATGAGCACTCGCTCATCCGTGGCTGTTATGGTTTGAATCTGAAATGTCTCCTACAGTCATTTAAATGCTTAAACACTGGGTCCTCAGATGGTGGTAATATTTGGGAAATTTGTAGAAACAAAAGATATGTGACGTGGGAGTTAGAACAAGGTCTTTAGCGGCAAGCCATGAGGCTTATAACCATGCCCAGTTCCCCACTTCACACAGGCCAATTCCTGGTCCTCTGGGGTATAATCAGCTCCTGCCACAAATAACTGAGCCCCAAATTCCATCAGTAAATAATAGGGAACCAGGTTTCAGTATCAACCCCTCCCCCTACATGCTGGGTACTCTGCCATCTGAGTAAAGATGTGTGTTCATAGGCTGTGGATCACCTCAGTGCAAAAGAGAGTCAGTATCTAATGTAATGTGCAAGATCAAGAAAGTTTGTGAGTGGGGCCATCCCTGCCTCACAAAATGAGCAAGAAATTCTCACACAGGAACTCTCCCTCTCCCTCTCCCCCTCCCCATCCCTCTCCCTCCCCCTCTCCCTCCCCCTACCTCTCCCCCTCGCCCTTCCTGTCCCTTTCCCTAGGAACTGGAGCTGTGCTACAGGAGCAGCAAGGAATTCCAACTCTTCTCTGAGATCTACGTTGGAAACATGGGTTCAGAGATTAAGCTGCAAATCAAAAACAAAAAGCACATGAAACTCATATGGGAAGCCTTGCTGAAACCAGGTAAAACAAGTGTAGGCCAGAGACCCTAAGGATTGAAGAAAGGCAATGATTAGGGAAAGGTGTACTTTCATTATTTCTTAGTGCCACAAGAAAGCAAGATCGGTTTTGTGGTTTTGCAAGATCTATAAGAGGTTGTGTAAGCACAGTTTACACTGTGACACTGTAACAGTCAGCACTTCCCACTTCTGACAAATATGTTTGAAAAAACTACAATTTTTTTTTCAACGTTAAATATATTTTTTTCCATTTTTTATTAGATATTTAGCTCATTTACATTTCCAATGCTATACCAAAAGTCCCCCATACCCACCCACCCCCACTCCCCTACCCGCCCACTCCCCCTTTTTGGCCCTGGCGTTCCCCTGTACTGGGGCATATAAAGTTTGCATGTCCAATGGGCCTCTCTTTCCAGTGATGGCCGACTAGGCCATCTTTTGATACATATGCAGCTAGAGTCAAGAGCTCCGGGGTACTGGTTAGTTCATAATGTTGATCCACCTATAGGGTGGCAGATCCCTTTAGCTCCTTGGCTACTTTCTCTAGCTCCTCCATTGGGAGCCCTGTGATCCATCCATTAGCTGACTGTGAGCATCCACTTCTGTGTTTGCTAGGCCCCGGCATAGTCTCACAAGAGACAGCTACATCTGGGTCCTTTCAATAAAATCTTGCTAGTGTATGCAATGGTGTCAGCGTTTGGATGCTGATTATGGGGTGGATCCCGGGATATGGCAGTCTCTACATGGTCCATCCTTTCATCTCAGCTCCAAACTTTGTCTCTGTAACTCCTTCCAAGTGTGTTTTGTTCCCACTTCTAAGGAGGGGCATAGTGCACACACTTCAGTCTTCATTTTTCTTGAGAAAAACTACAATTTTGAAGAATAAAAGATTCCTTTGATTCAAGATCTTAGAACCAAGTGTCAGTCCACAGTAGGCTGCCTCCATCTCTTTGAGCCTATAGGAAATTGGTATCACAGAAGTGGGAGCTTCCATGTGAGAAAGAAGGCTGATCTGTGCTCTTTCCAAAGAAGAGAGAGAGGAAGTGAGAAAGAGAGGGAAGGAAAAGGAGGAAGTGACGGTGAGAAGAGGAGAAGAGGGAAACTCCATTCAGTTCGTTCTCTCCCTGACATGCCCAGTGACTGTCCTCCTCTTACTGTACACACTGATATGATTCCCTTTCCATTCTCAGTACTCACTCCATGATGAGAGCATTGGTGTGTGGCTTCATTCATAGACTCACAATACTCAAGATGAAGTCACCTTTGAATACTGCTGCAGGACCATGTGATCATTTTTAAGGGAACACATCCTATGCAAAGCACCATGACCCTAAGCCCTGTTTTCTCCAACCTGTATTCTCTTACTGCTCCCAAAGTCCTGAAAGTGACAGATGGAAGTGCACAAAGATCTGACTCCAATTCACATAACAGATAAGCTATAACGTGAAGGAATTTTGCCAACATGAGATACACTATCTTAAACCTATACATAATGTGTATTAATAAATTACTTTACCAATTTTATGCATACATACAATGCATTAGGGTCACTCCACCTTAAAAAAGTTAAACAGTATAAAAGAAAGAAAGAAAGAAAGAAAGAAAGAAAGAAAGAAAGAAAGAAAGAAAGAAAGAAAGAAAGGAAAGCCCTCTCTTCTCTCCCTCTACTCCTGCCATTTTTGCTTCTTTTCTATAAATCTCTATGCCACATTCAAAGGGGTTTTCTTTGTCTCCCAGAGTTTAAATTTGATCATCTCTGTGACCAAGAGTTTTGTACTATCCTGAAGAACATAATGATCTCACCAGCAGGTATACAGATGGAATATTTACTTCCCTCTGCCCCCAAAATTTATTATTTCTCAGTAATTTAGCAGTAACTGCACTGTCCCTGTGAACTGCTTCACAATAGATAGTTGATTGAAAGTCCAGAGGCAGGAGTTGTTGGTGCTATGACTTCATGATGGCCATGGAAATACCCTACTTATAAGACAGCACTTCACAAGTCTTCTCCATACAGTATGGTGCTAATTCTCCTTCCACAATGCTACTTAATCTTTAATAGGGTGATAAAAATGACTTAGTTAGAGGGATGAGTATTCGTCCAGACTTTTTTCTCAGCATCCTCTACTGCCATAAGTATGTGAAGTCACCTCCATTCACACCAAAGACTTCTAATGGAAGCTGAAAATAGCTTTTGTCTATGGTATGAATATTTAGAAGGGCATTACTACTATGCCCATTTAGCCAAGCAGCAATAGTAGCTTCTCTCAAGGGTATAAAATTTCTACAGAACTGGGTTGGTTGATTTGTTTTACAAGATTTATATTGCTAGGGATGGAGTCTATCTTTTGGATTGAGAATCACAGAGCTAGTGACTGATTCCCATCATGTTTGTGCCACTATCCAGAAGAGGGACCACCTTGGCAGGTTGGTTGATGATCATAGAGAACACAGCTGGGTCAGATAGTTGTTGATGCCTTTTCTTCCTCAGGAGCCTGAGAGCTTAGCAACTAGAAGGAAGCTTCCAACACACCTCCAGCTTGAATTCTCTACACCATATGTCTAAGAGGTGTGGTGTATTCATCAATAAAACCTCATCTACTAGCTCATCTGGGTAACTAGTCAGAATGACATGAGCCTGTATTGCCGTAGGGATCTGCAAGACTTCCCTGCCCACCAACTCCTAAGGAGACATCCCACATTTGGAACTGGGTTTTTGTTTTGAAACTCATTGCTTCCAGGATCTCCATCTCAAGCCTTGTATGGTTTTGTTTTTCTATACTTACCAAATAATAGGATCCTAGTCTACCTACATTTTACCATTCTGATACTGTCCTTTATTCTGTCCCTAACACCAAGTCTCATTTCGAGTTTTCTGCTTTCAAGAGGTTTAGAAGCTTCATATAAAAGATGTGGTGTTTACTTCCAGGCATGGGTGGGTAGTTCCAGACAGTATTTCTCTATGTAACAAGCCCAGGCCTTAAACTCACAGAGATCTGCTTGCCTCAACCTGCAATAAGCTTAATGGGATTAAAGATGTATGCAACCATACCCAGCCTCCACATATTTTTTTCTAAATTCTGTCGTTAGGGACTCAAGACCTATTCCTTTCAATATAGAGAGTATTCATTATTGGAAGATTAAAACCATGGCCCACCTGTATGCTCAGTCTTACATCTTGGTCTTAAAATTCATGGTCACTGTATCACTTTCTTCAGTAGATGCTCCAGTTTCTCTACAGCACAGGATTCACCAAGATGGTCCACCTGCCATGGATTGTAACCGATATCATCTTTGCTTCACATCCATGGAACCAGGGCTTGCCAATACTACAAACAGGGTCCTTGAGCTGACTTCCCTAAACTCGAGAGCACAGTGGATGTAGGGACCTTTCAAACCATTGAGACTTATTCATGAGCTGCAGCTTATTAAGCACCTTCATTTGTGGATGAAATTCTTTCACTATTTCCCTGTGCTCAGACTTGCTTCACCTTGATTCTACCATCAAATCCAGAATACAAGTTTGCAATACCTGAGTGTACAAAATCAAACAAGGATAAAAAGACCTTTCTTTTTTAACTGACATGATTTAAGGAATCTAAGAAGGCTCTTAATTGTTGTCTGCAAGGAATTGCATTGAGGATAAAATTAAGTCTAAGATCATGTAGGAGAAGTGTCTATTGCTCATTTTCAGGTCTATTCTCATTATAATGATAGGCTAGGTCCAAGATGCCGGGATACACAAGGAACTGTTGACATTCCAGATTATATCAGAATACCTGTAGTTTATTCTCAAAATCTCTGTCATGGGTAGGAGTTTCACAGAATGCACTGAATGTTGGTATGGACATCATTACAGATGCTTCTTCTCTCTGTTCTTCCAGGAGACCTCAGACCTGCTCTGCCCAGGATTGCCCAAGCCCTCAAAGGTTAGTAGACACTCTTAAGATGCTAGAGAAGCCAACAGTATTCTGGTGATACATCACCTGTTCCTCAAGAGAAGGACAGAGAGTGGGGAGAGAACCTCAGTTTGCAAACCTCACCAGAATGTGGGAGAGGCTCATGCTCAGGATAGACTCCCTCTAATGCCCCGTGTGGCTTCCCATGCTGAAAATACCTCTACTCACTTCCAAACTGAATACCATACCAAAAACCTCTCCTCCTGGTATTGCAGAGTGTCACACTGATACCTGACCTCAAGAATGTAAAGCTAAATTTCTCCTGGCCTTCCAGATGAACATAGGAGCCAGGTGTGCAGAAGTAAAGAACAATTACAGGAAAAGAGCAATAGGTGGTCAGCCAGTCAGAGACCTTGAAGGAGCATTTTTTGCTCAGTGTTTATCTCATCTCTACCCTTAGATGCCCCTTCCTTGCTGCACTTCATGGACCAGCATCGGGAGCAGCTGGTAGCCCGAGTGACATCAGTGGACCCTCTCTTGGACAAGCTGCATGGTCTGGTGCTGAATGAAGAATCCTATGAGGCAGTGCGGGCTGAGAACACAAACCAAGATAAGATGAGGAAGCTCTTCAACCTCAGCCGGTCCTGGAGTCGAGCCTGCAAAGACCTATTCTACCAAGCTCTGAAGGAGACCCATCCTCACCTGGTCATGGACCTCTTTGAAAAGTCAGGTGGGGTCTCTTTGGGATCCTGACATTGGTGAGTCCGAACTCTGCCTGAACTTCCTTTGGTCCTTAGATTCTCCATATATAACCAGTGACCAAATGAGTTTTCTTGCTGATGGCAATGTTTCCAAGACACCTCTTAGGGATCCAGATGTTCCCCCTTTTCTTTCTCAGGCAGATCCTGATGGTAGGTGAGCATCTCGGAAATCACCCAGTGGAGCAGTAAGTCTATTCAGAGCTTTTCAGCATTCTCTAAAGGTCAGAGTGGCCAGCCTCAAGCCAACCTGACCCACCATAATACAAGCAGGATTTGGATCCTGAGAATGGAAACAAAGAGATGATAGTTCTCCCTGGAAAGTGAATGTCTTATGAATAAGAAAGGAACGGGGCTTTTAGAACTCATATTGTCTGGTCAGCGATGTAGGGAAGTCACATGATAGATCATGGAACACAGTGCCAGAAATATCTCAGAATCAGGGCATATTGTAAATTAACCTTGGACAGTTGCATATGCACAGGCCTTCTGATCTTGTGATGAATTTGCAAGCCTCACATTTGGTTACATCATCCCTTATGAATGTGTGAGTCAAGGCTACAAGGCTTTCCCTCCAGATCATGTTCTGCATCCTACCTGCCAGGCCAATGGACATTGCAGTTAGCCAGCTTCCCAGTGTTCCCTATATTTCCCTCTTGACTCAGCAGGTGCGCTAGCTCTGCTGTGGGTATCTCTATGCCCTGCTTCTCTTTCTCTTTTTGAATACAGTATTTTCTCGATCTAAGTTCTGCCCTTACTCGGTCACAGGCAGGCAGCTTCAGTACACACATCTTACCCAGAAGACTCCAGAATTTTTCTGGATATTTCCAAGTTTTGCGCTTCCTTTCTGTGATACTGACTTCATCAAGAATTTAGAAATATCTTAAACTAAACAAATAAGTCAATGACAGATAAATCCAAGATTTTTTTTCCATTTTTTATTAGGTATTTAGCTCATTTACATTTCCAATGCTATACCAAAAGTCCCCCATACCCACCCACCCCCACTCCCCTACCCCACCCACTCCCCCTTTTTGGCCCTGGCGTTCCCCTGTACTGGGGCATATAAAGTTTGCATGTCCAATGGGCCTCTCTTTCCAGTGATGGCTGACTAGGCCATCTTTTGATACATATGCAGCTAGAGTCAAGAGCTCCGGGGTACTGGTTAGTTCATACTGTTGTTCCACCTATAGGGTTGCAGATCCCTTTAGCTCCTTGGCTACTTTCTCTAGCTCCTCCATTGGGAGCCCTGTGATCCATCCATTAGCTGACTGTGAGCATCCACTTCTGTGTTTGCTAGGCCCCGGCATAGTCTCACAAGAGACAGCTACATCTGGGTCCTTTCAATAAAATCTTGCTAGTGTATGCAATGGTGTCAGCGTTTGGATGCTGATTATGGGGTGGATCCCGGGATATGGCAGTCTCTACATGGTCCATCCTTTCATCTCAGCTCCAAACTTTGTCTCTGTAACTCCTTCCGTGGGTGTTTTGTTCCTAATTCTAAGGAGGGGCATAGGGTCCACACTTCAGTCTTCATTCTTCTTGAGTTTCACATGTTTAGCAAATTGTATCTTATATGTTGGGTACCCTAGGTTTTGGACTAATATCCACTTATCAGTGAGTACATATTGTGTGAGTTCCTTTGTGAATGTTTAGCCTCACTCAGGATGATGCCTCCAGGTCCATCCATTTTGGCTAGGAAATTCATAAATTCATTCTTTTTAATAGCTGAGTAGTACTCCATTGTACAGATGTACCACGTTTTCTGTATCCATTCCTCTGTTGAGGGGCATCTGGGTTCTTTCCAGCTTCTGGCTATTATAAAATAAGGCTGCTATACATAAGTAGAGCATGTGGTCGCTTCTTAACCAGTTGGGGCATCTTCAGGAATATATTGGCCCAGGAGAGGTATGCTGGATCTCGTAGTACTATGTCCAATTTTCTCTGAGGAACCGCCAAGACTGATTTTCCAGAGTGGTTGGTACAAGCTTGCAATCCCCACCAACAATGAGGAATGATTTTGTTTCTCTTTCTCCATATCATCGTCAGCATCTGCTGTAACCTGAATTTTTGATGTTAGCCATTCTGACTGGTGTGAGGTAGAATCTCAGGGTTGTTTTGATTTGCCATTTTCCCTGATGATAAGGATTATTGAACATTTTTTTCAGGGCTTCTCTGCCAGTTCGGTATGTCCCTTCAGGTGAGAATTCTTTGTTCAGTTCGGAGCCCCATTTTTTAATGGGTTATTTGATTTTCTGAAGTCGCCTTCTTGAGTCTTTAGATTATGTTGGATATTAGTCCCCTGATTCGGATTAGGATAGGTTAAAGATCCTTCCTAATTCTGTGGTAGTCTGGTTTGTCTTATGACGGTGTCTTTTTTGCCTTGCAGAAACTTTGGAGTTTCATTAGGTCCCATTTGTAATTCTCGATCTACAGTACAAGCCGATTTGCGGTCTGTTCAGGAATTTTTCCCCTGTTGCCCATATCTCAAGGCTTTCCCCACTTTCTCCTCGTATAAAGTTTCAGTGTCTTCTGTTTTATGTGAGTTTCCTTGATCCACTTAGATGTTGACCTTATACAAGGAGATAAGTATGGATAGATTCGCATTCTTCTACACGAAACAACAAGTTGTGCCAGCAAATTGTGAAAAGGCTTGTCTTTCTTCCATGAATGGTTTTGAGCTCGCCTTGTGCGAAGAGATCAAGGGCACGCATAGGGGTGGTGGGTTCATTCGGTCTGTCCAATACTATTCCGATTGGTCTTAACTTGGTCTGTCTCTATTACAGTACCAATCTCTCTCTTG